>NC_057796.1:68358756-68527712 GCF_018294505.1 Triticum aestivum
GGGCGACCGGGCGGCGGCGAGTGGTGGGGGCGGCGGCGCGTGTGTGAAGAGCAGGGAGAAACAGGGCGGGGTGGGGCGCAGCCGTTAACGTTAGATATGTTAAGTCTTTGCCGTCCGCCCGCTTTGCCGTCCGCTTTTTTGCTCTTTGCCGTCTGCTAGCAGACGGCAAAGAAGGGGGCCGTTAAGGTTTTTTTAAGCAGCTCGTCAGTGGGGCCCCCTCCCTCTTTGCCGTCAGCTAGCAGACGACAAAGAATCTTTGCCATCTGCTAGCGGACGGCAAAGAACTGGCAGCCAGTTCTTTGCCGTCAGCTTTTGGGTAGCTGATGGAAAAGAGCTTCTTTGCCGTCTACTAGCAGACGGCAAAGAGCTGGCAGATGGCAAAGTAGCTGATTCCAGTAGTGTATGAAGAAAACTATTGAATTCCGGTTGGATCTTTTGGAAAGAATTAAACGCAACTCTGAAGATTGGGAACTCAATGATGGTAAAGAGTCAGGTATAAAGCTTAAGTATGATTGAGTTAAATCTTTTATGGATACCGATGCTTTTCAAAAGTTTAGCACTAAATATGGACTTGACTCTGAGATAGTAGCCTCCTTTTGTGAATCTTTTGCTACTCATGTTGAACTCCCTAAGGAGAAGTGGTTTAAATATCACCCACCTATTAAAGATGAAATTAAAGAACCGGTACTAGTTAAAGAAGAAACTTTACTTTATAATGTTGATCCAGTTGTTCGTACTGCTTATATTGAGAATCCATCTTTTCCTGTTAGGATAAAGGAACATGCTAAAGTTTCAAATGTGGTTAACAAAAGCTATGTTAGAACACCTAAACCTGATGAACAAATTAGAGTTTAACCAATATCTTAGAAGATGACGTGGATGGGCATGTTATCTACTTCTGTGAGGAAGCTGCTAGAATTGCCAAACCCGAAAAAAGGGATAAAAATAGACCAGTTGTTGGCCTACCAGTCATTTCAGTTAAATCATGGTTTATGTGACATGGGTGCTAGTGTCAGTGCTATTCCTCACTCCTTATATCAACAAATTAAGAAAGACATAGCACCTGTAGAGATAGAAGACATAGATGTTACTATTAAACTTGCCAATAGAGACACCATATCACCTTGTGGGATCGTTAGAGATTTTGAAGTCTTGTGTGGGAAAGTAAAATACCCTACTGATTTTCTTGTTCTTGGTTCCCCACAAGATGATTTCTGTCCCATTATCTTTGGTAGACCTTTCTTGAACACAGTTAGTGCTAAGATGGATTGCAAGAAACAAACTATGGGTGTTAGCTTTGGTGATGAGTCTCATGAGTTTAATTTTTCCAAGTTTAGTAGAAATCATCATGAAAAAGAATTGCCTAGTAAGGATAAATTAATTGGTCTAGCTTCTATTGCTGTGCCACCTACTGATCCTTTAGAACAATACTTGCTAGAGCATGAAAATGATTTACATATGCATGAAAGAAATGAAATAGATAAGATTTTCTTTGAACAACATCCTCTACTTAAACACAATTTGCCTATTGAAACTCTAGGGGGTCCTCCTCCACCTAAAGGTGATCCTGTGTTTGAATTAAAACAATTGCCAGACACTCTGAAATACGCTTATCTTTATGAGAAGAATATATATCCTGTTATTATCAGTGGTAACCTTTCAGAACATGAAGAAGAAAGATTATTGAAATTTCTAAGGAAGCACCGAGCTGCTATTGGATATACTCTTGATGATTTAAAGGGCATTAGTCCCACTCTATGTCAGCACAAAATTAATATGGAACCTGATGCTAAACCAATTGTTGATCATCAATATCAGTTAAATCCAAAGATCAAAGAAGTGGTAAGAACGGAAATATTAAAACTTCTGGAAGCAGGTATAATCTATCCCATAGCTGATAGTAGATGGGTAAGTCCTGTTCATTGTGTCCCTAAGAAAGGAGGTATTAATATTGTTCCTAATGATAAGAATGAACTTATTCCACAAAGAATTGTTACACGCTATATAATGCTAATTGATTTTAGAAAATTAAATAAAGCAACTAGAAAATATCATTACCCTTTGCCTTTTATTGATCAAATGCTTGAAAGATTATCTAAGCACACACACTCTTGCTTCCTTGACGGATATTCTGGCTTTTCAAAAATACCTGTTTCTCAATGTGATCAAGAAAAGATTACTTTTACTTGTCCTTTTGGAACTTATGTTTGTAGACGTTTGCCTTTTGGTTTATGTAATGCACCTGCCACCTTTCAAAGATGCATGATGGCTATATTCTGTGACTTTTGTGAAAAGATTGTTGAGGTTTTCATGGATGACTTCTCTGTATATGGGAAGTCTTTTGATGATTGTTTAATCAATCTTGATCGAGTTTTGCAGAGATGTGAACAAACAAATCTTGTCTTGGGTTGGGAGAAGTGACACTTTATGGTTAATGAAGGCATTGTCTTGGGTCATAAAATTTCTGAAATAGGTATTGAAGTGGACCAAGCTAAGGTTGATCCAATTGGGAAAATGCCATGTTCTAAGGACATAAAAGGTATTCGTAGTTTCCTAGGTCATGCTAGTTTCTATAGAAGGTTTATTAAGGACTTCTCTAAAATTTCTAGGCCTCTCACTAATATTTTGCAAAAGGATATCCCTTTTGTTTTTTATGATGATTTTTTAGAAGCCTTTGAAACACTCAAGAAAGCTTTAATCTCTGCACCTATTGTTCAACCACCTGATTGGAACTTGCATTTTGAAATTATATGTGATGCTAGTGATTATGCTGTTGGTGCTGTTCTAGGACAAAGAGTTGATAATAAATTAAATGTTATTCATTATGCTAGTAAAACTCTAGACAGTGCTCAAAGAAATTATGCTACTACTGAAAAGGAATTCTTAGCAGTGGTGTTTGCTTGTGATAAGTTTAGACCTTATATTGTTGATTCCAAAGTAACTGTTCACACAGACCATGCTGCTATAATATATTATGGAAAAGAAAGATGCTAAACCTAGACTTATTCATTGGGTTCTCTTGTTACAAGAATTTGATTTACATATCATTGATAGAAAGGGAGCTGAGAACCCCGTAGCTGATAACTTGTCTAGGCTTGAAAATGTGCTTGATGACCCACTCCCTATTGATGATAGTTTTCCTGAAGAGCAGTTAGCTTCAATAAATATTGCCAATAGTACTCCTTGGTACGCTGACTATGCTAATTACATTTTTGCTAAATATTTGCCACCTAGCTTTACTTACCAACAAAATAAAAAATTCTTCTATGATTTAAGACATTACTTTTGGGATGAACCACATCTTTATAAAGGAGTAGATGGTATTATTAGACGTTGCGTACCTGAGCATGAACAGGGACAAATCCTACGGAAATGTCACTCCGAACCATATGGAGGGCATCATGCTGGAGACATAACTGCTCATAAGGTATTGCAATCTGGGTTTTATTGGCCTACTCTCTTCAGGGATGCTCGTAAGTACGTATCATCTTGTGATGAATGCCAAAGGATATGTAATATCAGTAAGCGTCAAGAAATGCTAATGAATTATTCACTTGCTGTTGAACCATTTGATGTTTGGGGATTTGATTACATAGGACCTTTTCCTTCCTCTAATGGGTATACACATATTTTGGTTGCTGTTGATTATGTTACTAAATTGGTAGAAGCTATTCCAACCAGTAGTGCTGATTACAACACCTCTATTAAAATGCTTAAGGAAGTTATTTTCCCAAGGTTTAGAGTCCCTAGATATTTAATGACTGATGGTGGTTCACACTTTATTCATGGTGCTTTTCGTAAAATGCTTGCTAAGAATGATGTTAACCATAGAATTGCATCACCTTATCATCCTCAGTCTAGTGGTCAAGTTGAGCTTAGCAATAGAGAAATAAAATTAATTTTGCAAAAGACTGTCAATAGGTCCAGGAAGAATTGGTCTAAGAAATTAGATGATGCACTTTGAGCCTATAGAACAACATATAAAAATCCTATGGGTATGTCTCCTTATAAAATTGTTTATGGAAAAGCTTGTCACTTGCCTCTTGAGTTAGAACATAAAGCATACTGGGTAGTTAAAGAACTCAACTATGATTTCAAACTTGCTGGTGAAAAGAGGCTATTTGATATAAGCTCATTAGATGAATGGAGAACCCAAGCTTATGAAAATGCAAAGTTACTCAAAGAAAAAGTTAAAAGGTGGCATGACAAAGGAATTCAAAAACGCGAGTTTAAGTTGGAGAGTATGTTCTTTTGTACAACTCTCGTTTCAGATTCTTTGTAGGAAAACTTCTCTAGAAATGGGAGGGCCCATATGTTATTGAGGAGGCTTACCGGTCTGGAGCCATCAAAATAAATAATTTCGAGGCACTAACCCGAATGTTGTGAACGGGCAACGAATAAAGCATTATATCTCAGGTATGCCTATTAATGTTGAAAGCAATATTGTCCAAACGTTGACACCGGAAGAACACATAAAAGAGTCCTTTCGGAACACTCCAGAATCGTCAAAATAAGGAGGTACGTGATACAGTAAGTAAACGGAGTCCAAAAAATCCGTAAAAATATTTTCTGCCAGTTTTGGAATATTTTAGAATTTTAGAAACAAAAAAACTTCCAGGAAGCGTCCCCTGGTGGGCACAAGACACCAGGGCGCGCCAGGCTGCCTGGCGCGCCCAGGTGGGTTGTGCCCACCTGGGGCACCTTCCGGACTCCGTTTTCCTTCTGTATCCTTGTACTGCAAGATAAAATAATTCTATATATACTTCCCGAACCTGTTAACCACTGTATCGCGAAGAAATCCTCTGTTCTCCTTTCTTGCTATTTCTGGTCAGATTTATCAAGCTAGGCATCATGTCTTCTTGCTCCTCCAACAACATGAAAGAAGATGCTTGGCTGATGCAGATTGAGGCGAAGAGGGAGGAGCCTACGGACGCTATCAAGGGAGGCAAGGACAGGATTGCTTCATCACCTTCTTCACACCAAAGGAGAACTGAGTATGGGGTATGGGCACTCCCCTAGGCTTCCGCCAAGCTTGGGGGAGGTGCCCCGGTATCGTATCATCCCACTATCTTCTTGCTTTTACTTATCTTAGTCCAATCTTTGGCTTAGATGAATAAAGTTTAGTTCGATCTTTTCTTCTTTGAGAGTTTGCTTAGTGATCAATAATTGTTATCGTGTGCAAGTTATATAATAAAGTTAGTTCGAGTTTTTACTTTCTTTACTTTCATGTTGCAAATAAAGAAAAGAAAAAGAGAAAGAGAAAGAAAGCAAACAAAAGAAAGGAAATAAATCAATAAGATCATATACTAATCCTATGGTAGGTGATAGCACCACATAAGGAAAAGTATAAGTAAGAAAATTTTATTAGAGAGTGTCAAACATATCATTGGTCAGTGATGCAACTCATGAAAGAATTAATAAGGGAAGGGAAGATTCACATATAAATATACTATCCTAGAAATCTTTTGTGATTGTGAGCCCTCATCAAAATATTATACGCCAAAATTGTTGACGTTGGACAAGGAAGACAACGTAATGGTTTATGTATGTTTATATTCACATAGAAGTCATATTGTCATAGATCCTTTAACATGTTATGCTTTCCCCCTATCTTTGCTAGCCAAAAATTCCGCACTAAGTAGAGATACTACTTGTGCATCCAAAAACCCTTAAACCTAGGGATTGAACAAGATCCCTCAAGTAAGTTGTCATCGGTGCAGAAAGGCAATAAAAATTGCTTCTAAATATGTGAGATCTTTTAGTGTAAGAGAAAATTGAGCGTTGCACGAACTTGGATGACAAAGAATAAAAGCGGCAGACTGCATAATAAAGGTTGTCATCTTAAGGGGCAATGTAATGTGACGTTCTTTTGCACTAAGAGATTGAGCATGCAAACAAATAAGAGCATGGCAACCTCTGCTTCCCTCTGCGAAGGGCTTATCTTTTACTTTTATGCAAAGAGTCAAAGTTTTCCTTCTATTCCTTTTATTTTTCTCTTTTGGCAAGCATCATGTGGCGAGGAAAGATCTAGGCACATATGTCCTGCTGAATATAGAGAGCATGAGTTATTATTGTTGACATCACCCATGAGGTGAGCATGTTGGGAGGCGAAACTATAAGCCCCTACCTTTCTATGTGTCCGGTTGAAACGTTTTGTTCATGTGTACGCGGTGAGTGTTAGCTATCATAGAAGACTATATGATGGTTGAGTATGTGGACTTGCCTAAAGGGTCCGACACGTGACCCTTCCTGAAAAGATGATGAATTGTAGTTGCAAAGTTGACTGAGAACATAGTTTGTTGGTTTCTGATAGAGTTTTTGCTTTATACTTGGATTGTGTGATGAAATGTTACTTATTCATAGGAAGTATATGATGCAAGTTCTATGATTAAAGTATTATGTTTAAATTTGTTGTTGTTGTAATAATCAACATGGTGCTTCTATGTCCGTATTTTGTTTTTATCGACACCTCTCTCTCAAAGCATGTGGGCATGTTTTTCGATTTTGGTTTTCGCTTGAGGACAAGCGAGGTCTAAGCTTGGGGAGTTGATACGTCCATTTTGCATCATGTTTTCTTACTATTATTTACAATGTTTTTATCCATAGTAATACTTTTTGGGGTAATTCTAATGCCTTTTCTCTCATAATTTGCAAGGTACACACCAAGAGGGAGAATTCTGGCAGCTGGAAATCTGGACCTGAAAAAGCTACGTCAGGCCACCTATTCTGCACAACTCCAAATGAGCGGAAACTCCACCTGGATTTTTTATGGATTATTTAAGAAATACTGGAGACAATAAACACGAGAGGGGGGCCACCAGGTGGGCACAACCCACCTGGGCGCGCCAGGCCCTCTGGCGTGCCCTGGTGGGTTGTGGCCTCCTCGGCCCACCTCCGGTGCCCATCTTCTGGTATCTAAGTCATTTTGACCTAGAAAAAAAAGAATAAGACTTTTGGGACGAAGCGCCGCCGCCTCGAGGTGGAACTTGGGCAGGAATACTTTTGCCCTCCGGCGGAGTGATTCTGCTGGGGGAACTTCCCTCCTGGAGGGGGAAATCATGGTCATCATCATCACCAACAACTCTCCCATCTTAGGGGGGGCAATCTCCAGCAACATATTCACCAGCACCATCTCATCTCTAACCCTAGTTCATCTCTTATTCAATCTTGTTACCGGAAATATAGATTGTTGCTAGGGGGTGACTAGTAGTGTTGATTACATCTTGTAGTTGATTACTATATGGTTTATTTGGTGGAAGGTTATATGTTCAGATCCATTATGCATATTAATACCCCTCTGATCATGAGCATGTTGATTATTTGTGAGTAGTTACTTTTGTTCTTGAGGTCACGTGATAAATCATGTTGCAAGTAATCATGTGAATTTGATATGTGTCCTATATTTTGATGGTATGTATGTTGTGATTCCCTTAGTGGTGTCATGTGAACGTCGACTACATAACACTTCACCATATTTGGGCCTAAGGGAATGCATTGTGAAGTAGTAAATAGATGGTGGGTTGCGAGAGTGACAGAAACTTAAACCCAGTTTATGCACTATTCCGTAAGGGACTGATTGGATCCTAGAGTTTAATGCTATGGTTAGGATTTATTCTTAATACTTTTCTTGTACTTGCGGATGCTTGCAGGAGGGTTAATTATAAGTAGGAGGTTTGTTCAAGTAAGAACAACACCTAAGCACCGGTCCACCCACATATCAAATTATCAAAGTAGGGAACACAAATCAAACCAACATGATGAAAGTGACTAGATGAAATTCCCGTGTACCCTCAAGAACGCTTTGCTTATTATAAGAGACCGTTTTGGTCTGTCCTTTGCCTCAAAAGGATTGGGCTACCTTGCTACATACTTATTGCTACTATCGTTACTTGCTCGTTACAAATTATCTTGCTATCAAACTGCTCGCTACTTACAGTTTCAGCACTTGCAGACATTACCTTACTGAAAACTACTTGTCATTTCCTTGTGCTCCTCGTTGGATTTGACACTCTTACTTATCGAAAAGAGCTACAATTGATCCCCTATACTTGTTGGTCATCACGCGAGTCCACGAAGGGCTCCACCCACGAAGGGTCCACAACGAAGCAACCTTGTCTATCCCACCATGGCCATCGTCCATGAAGGACTTGCCTCACTAGGGTAGATCTTCACGAAGTAGGCGATCTCCTTGCCCGTAAAAACTCCTTGGTTCAACTCCACAATCTTGACGGAGGCTCCCAAGTGACACCTAACCAATCTAGGAGACACCACTCTCCAAAAGGTACTAGATGGTGTGTTGATGATTAACTCCTTGCTCTTGTGCTTCAAATGATAGTCTCCCCAACACCCAACTCTCTCTCACAGATTTCGATTTGGTGGAAAGATGATTTGAGTGGAAAGCAACTTGGGGAAGGATAGAGATAAAGATTCTTGTGGTTGGATTGGAATACTTGGTCTCAACACATGAGTAGGTGGTTCTCTCATAGAAAATGAATGCTGGAAGTGTAGGCACGCTCTGATGGCTTTCCTTACGAATGAAGGAAGGGTGGAGGGGTATATATAGCCTCCACACAAAATCTTGCTAGTACACACAATTTACCAAACTCGGTGGGACCGAATACTGAAACTCGGTCAGACCGATTTAGTTCAAAATGTGAATGTTAGGCTTTTCGGTGGGACCTAAATGTCAACTCAGCGGGACCGATTTAGTTAGGGTTAGGGCATAACGTAATCTCGGTGAGACCGATCACATGAACTCTATGGGACCAATTTATGTAATAGGCAAACAGAGAGTTGTTCAGGCAAACTCGATGGAACCGATCGCTCATTTCGGTGAGACCGAAACGTTACAAAAAGGAAACAAAGAGTTTGCATTGAGAAGTCTGTGGGACCGATCGCTCATCTCGGTTGGACCGAAACATTACGAAGGGAAACAGAGAGTTAGTAATCCCATCTCGGTGAGACCGAGATTCCTATCGGTAAGACCGAACTGATTAGGGTTTCTGGCAGTGGCTAGGTCAAATGAACTCGGTGGCGCTAGATAGATCAAATCGGTGGGGCCGAGTTTGACTTTAGGTTTGGGACATATGTGGAAGTGAGAAAGTGCTTGAGGGTTTCGGATCATATCACTAAGCATTTCGAGCAAGCAAGACATTAAGCAACACCTCATCCCCTTTTAATAGTATTGGCTTTTCCTATGGACTCAATGTGATCCTGGATCACTAAAATGAAAATGTAGAGTCTTGAACTTGAGCCAATATGTGTCCTTAGCATTTTGAGGGGTCCACATTCCTAGTCCATGCCATGCCAATCATTGAACTTTCTGAAATAATCATCTTGAAAGAGTATTATTTCAATGAGCTATATGTTGTTAGGAATTACCAAAACCACCCAGGGATTAGTTGCACTATCAATCTCCCCCTTTTTGGTAATTGATGACAACATATAGACCAAAGCTTCGACAAATGATAATAAGAATGAAATATATCGTCGCTTTGAGAAGTATGTGATAAGCAAGAGCTCCCCCTAAATTTGTGCATTATTTAAAATTTGCTTTTGAACGCAAATGCACAATGGATTAGGATCGTGGGTTACTCTTCCATGTCACATACATCTTGGTGGAGCGCTCAAAACGGTGGAATATGAAAATATGGACTCATCACCAAGGCTAAGTGAATGATCATATAAGAGAGATAAGTAATATCATCATCCAAGCACAAAGATTAATGTAGGGTATGATCAAACACATGACCATACAAGTATCTCACACACATAAACATAGAGTGTCATCCAAGCAAGCACACAAAAAGTATCAAACAAGTAGCAAAGAGAAATGCAAAAAGAAGCAAGCTCTCTCTCTCTCTCGAAGCCTATGATCTATACACTTTCTCCCCCTTTGGCAACAAGTTGCCAAAAAGCTCGAAAATGCATAGTGCTATGCGTCTCTCTAGGCTTGATCTTTGGGAGGCGGTGTAGAGAGGACTCCAAGGACAAATGCATCTATTGAGGTTGTTGGAGCTGGTGGAGTTGCAACCGGAGGGACTACTGAAGTTGTGGCTGCAGGTGCTGACGTAGTAGCTCTTGTGTCCGTCACATGCACTGCTGCAGATCTCTGTGCCTTGGCACTCTCTGAAAAGCATCTGTGGTAGCTTTCCCTTTCCTCTCCTCAGCTTCTTCCTGGAGCTGCTCAACAGCTGTCTGCATCTCTGTCACTTTCAAGTCAAAGATCATAGAACTTTGTCTCAATGATCCTCTCCAGGCTCTCTTGATTCTGAGTCAGGGTGGCCAATCCTTTCTCAATCCTCAAAGTGGCTTGAATAAGATATCCTATTTGATCTTTCTTTGACTTGAGGTAAACTTGTGAAGCCTCTTCTACACTTGGCATCCTGGCTGCCTTCTCAGATTTTTCTTTCTCCCTCTTCTCTTGAGCCTCTATTGATGTAGGATCTTCAGTATTCATGACAACTGTGTTGTCCTCAAAGTCAGGCCTCAATGGAAGGTGTTCTTTATCCAACAAGTATGTGCCTGTGCCCATCTTGGAGTTGATGAGCATCTGTATCTCTGTCACTTTCAAGTCAAGATCATATAACTTTGTCTCAATGATCCTCTCTAGGCTCTCTTGATTCTGAGTCAGGGTGGCTAATCCTTTCTTAATCCTCAAGGTGGCTAGAATAAGATATCCAAGTTGATCTTTCTTTGACTTGAGGTAAACTTGTGAAGCCTCTTCTGCACTTGGCATCTTGGTTGCCTTCTCAGATTTTGCTTTCTCCCTCTTCTCTTGAGCCTCTACTGATGTAGGATCTTCAGCATTCATGACAACTTTGTTGTCCTCAAAGTCAAGCCTCAAGGGAAGGTGTTCTTTATCCAACAAGTATGTGCCTGTGCCCATCTTGGAGTTTATGAGCATCTGTATGTGTGGAGCATTCCCACATGATCTCTTTTGGTCTGCAGCTGTCCTCTTGATTGTCTCATTAATCAAACTCATCACCTTAAACTTCTGGGGCTCATCAAACAACTAAAGCAAATTGATGGAATGGCCTCTAATCATCCTGTGATCTCCTGATTTGGGAAACAAAGTGTGCCTCAAGATGGTGTTAATAGTGGCTAGTCTAGACAACAGATAATATACATAGCCTAGCTTGTGAGTCTCCACGGCTTTGTCAGGAATCTCCTTATACATGTTGGGCATGGAGTTGTGATCTTTCTTTCTCCTGCCACAGACAGCTATGTCATCCTCAAGCTCTGCAGGGGCATTGAATAGCTTGGCCTACTCAGCAACTGTTGATTGGTACCTTGTACGTTCAGACATCCATACAATCCTTCCATCTGGATAGAAATGAGCTGTACAATAGAATTGCATAATGATCTCATCATTCCACTTGTTCAGTTTTTGACCCACAAAAGTGTCTACTCCATTGAGTCTGAAACTTTCATGCACTCCTGGGAAGTGGTCTTCATTGTTCTCGATGTATTTCCAGTCTACCCACTTCATGTAACACACTATGGGCTTCTTATCCAAAAGAACTGTCTCATAGAAGTCCTGCCGCTCCTTGGTGTGAAATCTATAGTCCACCGTAGTCCTTCTCCTCACAGCATATGGATCTGATTGTGTCCACAATCTGAGACCTGCATCCTTTCGCATCTTCATATTTTCAGCCACTGGATGATTGTCATCATGGTCAGGGATCTTTGGCTTTAGCTTCCTGAGCACTTGGGCTCCATCATCTTCTTCTTCAATCTCAGGCACTGGGGCCTTGTTCTTCTCAACAGCTGGTATGTTTCTTGTGCTCCTCTTTGGTGCAGACTTGGGGGCAGAAGCTTTGGGGGCAGTCTTGGGCTTAGATGAAGCAGGCCCAGACTTGATGGCATCCCCCATCAGCTTTTGTGATTTACGTGTTGGTGTAGCATCCTCTTCTTCCTCCTCTTTGTCATCAGAATCTCTTACCATGGTTGATGTTCCAAGTACTTTTGAAGTTGTGGTTCTTGCCCTCTTCTTCTTCTTGCCAGCAGCCACATCATCATTTAACTGTTCTATAGTGAACTGCATGGTTTCTCCTGTTGCTACTTTCCTTGGCTTGGATGTTGGGACTCTTCTAGCAGGAGCTTTCTTTTGCAACCCAGGTTTGGTTGCAGCAGCAACAACATACTCCTTTTTCAACTCTTTCTTCTTAGACCTGACTTCTTCCTCAACAGCAACATAGTCTTCATCCTCTGAATCAAAATTTCTCTTTCTCCTCTGCCTAGTAGCAGCCATAGGCAGGTTGCTAGGACTACTTCTGCTGCCATCATCATAGCTATCATAGGGACTGGTGCCCTCACTCTGATTCACTTACTCTTTTGATTTGTTCTGGCTATCACTCCGATCACACATTCTGACACTGCAAACTGAAAGCTGACCTTGTGAATAGATATGGATGAGATAAAGTGGATGAGCATCACAAAGTGCAGAGGTTTTGCGAAACAATTGAGTCAAAAACTTAGTTTTAGTTTTCCACAAAAAGCATTTCGGAGCTACAGATTTGTTAAACTCGGTGACACCGAAGCAATATTGGAGTCTGAACTAGTGAGATCCGTCAGACCGAGACACAGTTCGGTGAGTCCGAGATTGGTAGGGTTTCACTGAGAGTTGAACTCGGTCACACCGATTTGGAACTTTCGGTCAAACCGAAAACTACAAGTGCAATGGCCTAAGCCAAATCGGTGAGACCGATTTCCACAACTCGGTCGGTCCGAGATGAGTTCGGCGGAAACCTAACCCTAAATTTTCGAATTAAAACTAATCTAAAGGAAGTTTTTGCTGGATAGGATGATCTCATACGTGGTAAGAATCATGGCATTGACTTTGTGCTAAGAGTTGGAGGTAAAAGATTGCACAAAGTGTCGAACTCATACCCTAACTCGGCGATGAGCTTGCTACAGCGGCAACGACGGTGACGATTTCCGTTGACGGCGGCGGAGACCAGCGGCAGGGGGTCGCTGGCGACGAGAGGATGATCCGGAGACCCGAGTCGGCAGAGCAGGACACGCGCGGGCGAAAAGGTTTCGGAGAAATTTCCAAAATTTGACCCGTCGGTATATATATCCTGACCCTATCGGTGTGACCGAGTGGAACAACTCGATGGCACCGAGATGCAGAATCACAAGCGGTTACTGCAACTCGGTGTGACCAAATAGTTCTAATCGGTTGCACCAATATTGAAAACCTAGATCAACTCATCGAACTTGGTATGACCGAAAAGGATGAATCGGTCAGACCAAAATGAACAGAGAGGTTTTTGAAGTTTAAGTCTATGACGAATCGGTGACTCTGAGTGCTCCTCACCCAGAGGGTTCGAATCTGACATGATCAAACTTTGTGATGTAGCATGAATAGAGTTTGAGACGAGAAAAGCGTAGATAGCTAGAGGAGGTTCTTAGGCATTCTTGTCCATCCATTTGGTAAAAGAAGAAGAGCCAAATAATCAAAACAACAAATGGATGCCCTCGAATGAGAAAAGTAAGCAATCAACATGCTCACACAATAAAATGACAAATGAAATATGTGGCAAAGCATGCACAAACACTCTAGCATCTATCAAACAATTGGCGATGACTAGGTCATCTATATATGAGTATATTGACATAGGAGTCAAATGAGAACATTTGATCATAGGTCATACTCCTCGTTTAAGCGCAAGTGGGGTTACCACTTTTACATAAAGCATTGTTGTGTTCACACCATTAGAGTTGCTTTAGCTCAATTCTTAGAGTAAAGATCCCCCTAGATGTGATATCCCCCCTAAGAGGGATGAACTAACCTTGGGTTTTGTGGATGATGACTACATGTAGATGTTGAAGATGTGGATGCTCAATGTTGATGTAGATCATTTGGAGCAATCCATTGGAGTGAGTTGCACTTTCAATACCTACATGGGTTAGTCCCACAAGGAACAAACAAGGATATCCATAGACATAGAGTGAAGTACACACAAGATGATGTCCATGAAAGCATTAGGTTACATTGTCCCTTGTCTTACCAACAAGAGGGTTTGTGACTCCTTGAACTATTGCAAGCTGTGGAAGTTTATTGCACTTGTCATTGCCAAAATAAATATGAGTGAAATATGTTGGTGGAGTCACTCTCAAGAACTCTCTAGTTCCTCTTCTTCGGGATCCACATCAACTTGATGGGAATCCTTGGAGTTGTAGTCGTACTTCATGAAGTATAACTTGATGTAGTTTTCGGAACCCACTTAACCAAGGCCTTAGGAGCTTCTTCAACTGCATCAATCTCCTCTTGAAGCTTGTCCTTTCCTTTTTGCTTGTGGTCTGGAAGATCATCTTGAGCTTCTGTCCCCCCGAAGGAAGTAGGATCATACTTCTCTTGTCGAGGAACAAACTTAGTCTTGGGGTATTGATCTTCTTCCCACTCAACTCCATTGGCATTGAACTTTCGTTCAAAACCAACACCTTGATTCTTCCGGTGCCTTCCTTCCTTGCATACAATTTCCTAAAATTGCTTACTTCCAGCAAGGCTCTTGTAAAAACCTTTCTCTGTAATTCCCTTCAATAAGCTATTTTCTTGCTCAAGTGTAACTTGGCTAAGAGAATCATTAATGGAATCAAGAGAACTACTAGAAGCAACAATATTGGATTTAGCATGATTATTGTTACTACTAGATGAAGAATGTTTCTTACTCTTGTTGCTAGATTTTACTTGTGGCATGTAAGTAGACAAGAGTAAATGCTTGGCAATGTAAGAAGAAATTTTATTACGAAGATCATCATTGATTGCTTTTAAGAACCCATGCTCTTGCTCTAGGTTGAGCTTTTCAAAGTGTAGCTTGTCATGAGTCTTTAAAAGCTCTCGATGATCTTCCAAGGTAGTTTCATGAGCTAACTTAAGAGTGTTTCGTTCTTTAGTTAGATGCTCGATCTCCTTCTTATCATTGTCATTCGTTTTATCTTGTTTATCATGATTAATAGCAAGTTCATCATAGTTTTCATCACTAGAGTTGTCAACAAGTAAATCATCGTCACCTAGCAAATCATCTTCATCACTATTGAAATCAACATACTCAGGGTGTGATACCTTCGGGACTTTAGCCATGAAGCATCTTCCAATTCCTTCATTTGGTGAGTCAAATATGTCATAGGAGTTGGTTGACACAAGTGCTAGACTGGCAACACCTTCATCTTGAGTATATTCTTAGTCGGAGTGATAACTTCTCTCGGAGTGGTGGTCGGAGTCAGAGCCGGAAACCCATTCACCAACGTGAGCTTGATGTCTTTGTTTTGTATAGCTCGTTGATGACTTGTCCTTCCTTTCCGAATACTTGCTTCTGTGAGAGGTTCTTCGTTCATAATGATCATCTCTACTCCTTCTCTCCCTTGGAGGTGATTCTTCTCTTTTACTTCTTCTTTTAGGTGAGTCTTCTCTTGTTTTGTAGGGAGCCGTATACACATTTGAGTTGTGTCTGAGTCTTCCACAATTGTAGCAATTACTCTCACGACTAGATGATCTTTTGTCATTGTAGGATCTTGACTTGGAACTTCTTTCCTTGCTTCTACTCTTGTAGAACTTGTTGAAGTTCTTCACCATTAGGCTCAATTTTTCATTGAAGGCTTGTTTCTCACTTGATGATGCAGGAGCATCACATGAGGCTTTGTAAGCACCACTAGACTTGTTGTGAAGCTCTTCTTTATCCTTAAGTGACATCTCATGAGCAACAATTCTTCCAATGACTTCTGTTGGCTTGAGATCTTTGTAATTGGGCATCATTTGGATCAATGTGCACAAGGTGTCATATTTTCCATCCCAGGCTCTTAGGATCTTCTTGATGATGAATTTGTCGGTCATCTCCTCACTTCCTAAGCCGGAAATCTCATTTGTGATGAGAGCAAGCCTAGAGTACATTTCAGCGACACCTTCACCATCCTTCATTTTGAACTTGTCAAGCTGACTTTGAAGCACATCCAATTTGGATTCCTTGACGGAGTCGGTACCTTCGTGCATATCAACCAAAGTATCCCAAATTTCCTTTGCATTCTCAAGACGGCTGATTTTGTTGAATTCTTCGGGGCATAATCCGTTGAAGAGGATATCGCAAGCTTGAGCGTTGTATTGCAACATCTTCAATTCTTCCGCGGTATCTTCACGACTGGGTTCTCTCCCATCAAATAATTCACCTTGCAAGCCAATACACACAAGAGCCCAAACGGCAGGGTTATGTCCAATAATATGCATTTTCATCTTAGGTTTCCAACTAGCAAAATTGGTACCATCAAAGTAAGGACCTCTACGGCGGTAATTTCCCTCGCTAGACGCCATACTCTCCTAGGTTGTGAAACAAAGGCTATGATCACCAAAGCTATAGAAATCAAGGCAAATGGAGACCAAAGCTCTGATACCACTTGTAGGATCGAAAGTATGTCTAGAGGGGGGTGATTAGACTAATTGACCAAATAAAAATCTAGCCTTTTCCCAATTTTAAGTCTTGGCAGATTTTAGCAACTTATCACAAGTCAAGCGATCAACCTACACATGCAATTCTAAGAATATAGAAGCGGAATGTAAATCATTGCATATGAAGGTAAAGGGAGGAGTTTGGAGGGAGCAAACGCAATTTAGACACGGAGATTTTTGGCATGGTTCCGATAGGTGGTGCTATCGTACATCCACGTTGATGGAGACTTCAACCCATGAAGGTTAACGGCTGCGCGAGTCCACGGAGGGCTCCACCCATGAAGGGTCCACAAAGAAGCAACCTTGTCTATCCCTCCATGGCCATCGCCCACGAAGGACTTGCCTCACTAGGGTAGATCTTCACGAAGTAGGCGATCTCCTTGCCCGTACAAACTCCTTGGTTCAACTCCACAATCTTGACGGAGGCTCCCAAGTGACACCTAACCAATCTAGGAGACACCACTCTCCAAAAGGTAATAGATGGTGTGTTGATGATGAACTCCTTGCTCTTGTGGTTCAAATGATAGTCTCCCCAACACCCAACTCTCTCTCACAGATTTTGTTGAGGATATAGACCTTAGAGTCACCCGCCAGGAGGGGCCGGGTTACTCATATAGTTGTTGCCAGAAGCCCGGAGCCAAGTTTGAGGATGATGGGCCAGAGATGGGCTTAAGACCCGGATATGGCTTAAGGCCCGTAGTTACAATCATTATTATGGTAGAACTTGTAGTGTAAGGCAAGTATAGTTGAGAGTCCGAGCTGGACACTCTTATGAGCCGGCCGGAACTCTGAGAGCTGCTGGGCGTCAGCCTCCCTATATAAAGGGACAACCCGGCAGTGGTTTAAGGACAAGAACAATCTCATCGAGAGCCGGGCATAGCAGTTCAGCTCCCTGGTGATCGTAACCCTAATCAATACCACCTCAAACTGGACGTAGGCTTTTACCTTCACCGTAAGGGGCCGAACCAGTATAAACCCTCGTGTTCCTTGTCCCGCATTAACCCCTTCAAGCTTCCTAGTTGCGATGGCTCCACGACTAAGTCCTAGCTTGAGGACATCTGCCGTGACAATACCACGACAGTTGGCGCCCACCGTGGGGCCAGCGCACGGTGGATTTGAGTTCTTGAAGGGCAGCTCCGGAGGGCTCAAGGGATACGCTGTGGGCCGGATGACCAAGAGTCGTCGCGGCAAGCTCTACATCGACGATGCAAACTGGGGCCCCGACGCCGGCTCAATTGAGTACGAGTACCGGGTCCCCTTCGGCGGAATTCATGTTTTCATTGGCAAGATTGGTGAGTCGGGCCCTGAGCCGGATCACTGCGCCGATCTCATCGAAACGGCTCAGCGCGCATGACCCGCCCGGGCCCGGCCTGCCTTAAGGCGCGCTTTTGTGGGATGCATCCATGGAGGGCCCTCTAATCCATCTGGGTCTGGTGATGAGGCGGCCGCCGGCTCTGACGGCGAGTCGGCCACCGATGAGTCAAACTTGTTGTACCAACTTCATGATGGCAGGCTCATGGGTTGTTCCGATGGTGACAGTATTCCAGACCTATTTGAGCCGCCAAGTCAGGTTGGAGTTTTTATGGCTGGTGCGCAGCCTGTTCAGAACCCCGCTGCTGGAGCGGGAAACCCGGTGCCTTCTCCAGCTCAGGTGCTAATGGATCTCACGGACAAGATGACGGCCCTGTTAACCGCCACGGTTGACCCGGCAGATCAAGCTCAGCACGATGCCGAGGTGGCACAGTTAAAATTGGATCTAATAAAAGCTAAAGAGGATCTTGCAGCGGAAGGGATCAGGCTGGCTGCGGAGCGGGCGGCTCTCGATGCCCAGACTCAGCTGATTCAGGCGCAGTCTTTCCAACTCACGATGGATCAGAACGCGGCCAATGAGGTCATGAGAAGGAGGCATCAAAAGGCCCAGTCTCGACTCCCTCCGGTTTACGATCCACGCAACCTCTTCAACACGCCAGGTGCAGGGTCTAGTAACCCGCCAGGGGTCATAGCGCCCGGGTCTGGACCCCTTATTCAGCCACGAGTGATGGGGCCTCCCCAGGTGCCCCCTGCCCCGCCTCAGTATGTGCCAATACCCCCGGGTCATTATAATAACCTGCTGGAAAACATGGTCGCTGCGGCAGCACGGCTGGCGACTCTCCCAGTTGACGGCGACTCTCCGACGGCTATTGAAACCTGCCGGGTCAGGGAACTCCTTCAGACAGCACTAGCGCAGCAAGAGGCGTACTCCTACAGCCGGGACAGGATCCACTCGACCCCTCGTCCAGGCCAGAGCCCGAGTTACAGCCGGCACATGGTCTCAGCAACCGGCTCAAGTAACGTCCGACGCCATGACCCGCCCCTGGCCATGGCCCGGCTCATAATGGAGCCTTTTACGCAGCAGACCAGGACAAAGCGCGCCAAGAGGCGGAGCAAGTGCCTCAATTGACGGCTTACCAGACCCCCCCGGCTTATCCGACGACTTCCGTTGATGTGGGTATCCCTACCAGGACCGGGGGTGTCCCTTGTTTGGTGCCAGCTATCCGTAATGAACGTCTACCTAAGGACTTCAAGGGCCCTAGGAAGGTGCCTAACTACACAGCTGACTTACAACCCGCAGCCTGGATTGAGAGTTATGAGATGGCCATGGAGCTGCTGGAGGTCAGTGAGGCGGCCATGGCCAAGTATTTCACCATGATGTTAGATGGGACTGCCCGCACTTGGTTGAAAGGGCTACCACCGAATTCCATTGGATCTTGGGCTGAGCTGAAAGCCCGGTTCATCCAAAACTTCAAAGATACCTGTAGGCAGTCTATGTCAATTGTGGATTTGACTAACTGTAAGCAGCAGGAGGGTGAGTCCACGACACATTGGGTTCGCCGGGTTAAGGAGATCATATACTCATCAGACAAGATGGATGCCGGCTCAGCGGTTTTAATGCTGGAGCAGAATTGTCGTTTTGTGCCCCTGAAGATGAAACTCGGGCGGCTTAAGCGCGACTGCAGTGATATGGGTACACTAATGGCAGCTCTTGTCAAGTACGCCGATTCTGATGGTACCAAGGATCCCCCTTCAGATGATGAAAGGACAGGGAAGGGAAAGAAGAACGGCAATGGCAAGGGTCCTCAGTTTAACCCGGGGAACCAAGGAGGAGGCAAGCGCAAGGCAGATGGCAGCCTAGAGTTTGTGGCCAATGCCAGCGCACAAGGAAATAACCAGCGACGCAAGGGGAGGCCCCCTCCCCGAGGCGGCGGGTCAGGACCTTCACTAGAGCAGGCTTTGAATGAGCCTTGTCCGAGGCACGGCTCTAGAGAGAAGCCAGCGACTCATATATGGAAGGATTGTGCAATCATGAAGGCCTTTAAAAACTACAATGGCCCGGGCGGCGGCTCAGGTGCCGGCGGCTCAGGCGCCGGCGGCTTTCATGGCCCGGGGGGCGGCTCAAATTCTGGTCCTTAGAGCGGTCAAGGGGGCTTTAATCAACAGTCTGGCCAGGGTCATCAACAACAGCAGGGGGGTTATCAGACCAATCCAAAGCAGCTTAGCGGTGGACAGTATCATGTGTTTACCACTAGTTTGTGCAAGCGAGATCAGAAGCTTCACAAGAGGGCTGTGAATGCTGTTGAGCCGGCGGTCCCACGCTACTTGCGGTGGTCTGAGCAGCCTATAGTGTGGAGTAGGGAGGATCACCCTCCCCGGGTGGATAACCCGGGCCACTTGGCCTTAGTGGTGGCTCCTCAAGTGGGAGGATATAAGTTTACAAAGGTGCTCATGGATGGAGGCAGCAGTATCAACATCCTCTATTATGAGACTTTTCGCCGTATGGGGTTGGTTGATAAGAACCTCAGCCAGTCAAACACTATCTTCCATGGTGTGGTACCTGGTAAGTCGGCTTATCCGGTCGGCAAGATCGAATTGGAAGTGGCTTTTGGTGATGAGAACAACTACAGGGTGGAGAAATTGACCTTTGAGGTGGTCAAGATAAGAAGTCCATACCATGCTATATTTGGACGGCCGGCTTACGCCAAGTTCATGGCACGGCCGTGTTATGTGTACTTACAGCTCAAGATGCCGGGTCACGATGGGACCATTACGGTTCATGGCAGCCGGAAAGTGGCTCTGGAGTGTGAGGAAGGCGATGCGGCTTACGCAGAATCTGTTTGTGCTACAGAGGAGTTGAAGTTTTACAAGGACAATGTTGACCCAACAGATATGACCTCGCTGAAAAAGCCGACTACGGAGAATGAGCCGGCGATGAAATTTAAGTCGGCTGATGAAACTAAGCTTGTTGACTTTGTTCTAGGAGATTCATCTCAGCAGTTTAGCATCAGTGCCAATCTGGATCCAAAATAGGAAAGCGCGCTCATCGAGTTCATCCGTGAGAATAGGGACATCTTCGCATGGAAACCCTCTGACATGCCAGGTGTACCTAGAGAACTCGCTGAGCATACTCTCAATGTTGATCCGAAATTTAAGCCGGTTAGACAGTTCCTTCGGCGGTTTAATGAAGAGAGGCGGAAAGCTATTGGTGAAGAAGTGGCCCGGCTCTTGGCGGCCGGGTTTATCGTTGAAGTCTTTCACCCACAGTGGTTGGCTAACCCGGTGCTCGTACTCAAGAAGAACGGCACCTGGCGGATGTGTGTGGACTACACGGACTTGAACAAGGCGTGTCCGGCTGATCCTTTTGCCCTCCCCCGTATTGATCAAATCATTGATGCTACGGCAGGTTGTGCACGCTTAAGTTTCTTGGATGCTTATTCCGGATATCATCAGATTAAGATGGCAGTTAAGGACCAGGAGAAGACGGCGTTCATCACTCCCTTTGGAGCCTTCTGCTATGTGTCTATGCCCTTTGGACTCAAGTGTGCACAGGCGACTTACCAGCGTTGTGTACAGAATTGTATTCACAAAGAGATTGGGCGCAATGTTCATGCTTACGTGGACGATATTGTGGTTAAGTCCATAAAGGAGGAAACCCTGATAGATGATTTAAGGGAAACCTTTGATAATCTCCGGGTCTATAAGATGATGCTTAACCCGGCCAAGTGTGTCTTTGGTGTTCCTGCAGGCAAACTCTTGGGTTTCTTGGTTTCTGACAGAGGCATTGAGGCTAACCCGGAGAAGATCAAGGCCATCACCTCCCTGGCTAAGCCGGCGTGTATAAATGACGTTCAGCGCTTGGCGGGTCGCATCGCTGCTTTAAGCCGGTTTATAAGCCGTTTGGGTGAGAAGGCCATGCCCTTATATCAGTTGATGAAGAAAACTGATAACTTTGTCTGGAATGATGCAGCTGATACCGCCTTTGAGGATTTGAAGAAGCAGCTGGCAGAGCCCCCGGTCCTTGCTGCTCCGGTTGATAAGGAGCCCTTATTACTGTATGTGGCAGCAAACGCACGAGCCGTCAGTGTGGCTATTGTGGTGGAGCGCAAGGAGGAGGGTAAGGAGCATCCGGTTCAGCGGCCGGTTTATTATGTCAGCGAAGTGCTCATTGAGTCCAAGCAGCGGTACCCGCATTGGCAAAAGCTGGTATATGGTGTGTTCATGGCGAGCCGGAAACTTAAGCATTATTTTCAGGGTCATTCCATCACTGTGGTCAGTTCTGCCCCCCTTGGTGATATCATTCAAAACAGAGAGGCCACAGGGCGAATTGCTAAGTGGGCTATAGAACTTGGACCTCATGGTCTCAAATATGTGCCACGTACTGCTGTTAAATCTCAGGCCTTGGTGGATTTCATCAATGATTGGACAGAGTCACAAGTGCCTGAGCAAAAGCCGGATAACACATATTGGACTATTCACTTCGATGGGTCCAGGCAGTTGGAGGGCTCGGGGGCTGGCGTTGTATTGGCTTCCCCTAAAGGTGATAAGTTCCATTATGTGCTGCAGTTGATGTTTCCTTGCACTAACAATGCGGCTGAGTACGAGGCCTTGCTCCACGGTCTTCGGATGGCTAAGGAGATGAGCTTGAGCCGGGTAAGGTGCTTCGGTGACTCAGACTTGGTGGCTCAACAAGTATCAGGCAAGTGGGAATCTAAGGACCCTCTAATGGCGGCTTATCGCCGCGAAGTTGATGCCATTGCTGGGCACTTTCAGGGCTACCAAGTAGAGCACATTGATCGTAGGAAGAATGAGGCGGCTGATGCCCTAAGCCGGCTAGGCTCTCAGCGAAAGCCGGTGCCGCCTAACACTTTCCTGGACGTCCTGTATAGCCCTTCGGTTAAGTTGCCTACGGAGGAAGACTTGGCTGTCCCTGACCCGGAGGCGCGACTGGTGGCGGCTCTCCATATCATACCAGACTGGACAATGCCATATCTGGCTTACATGACCCGGGGCGAGTTGCCTGAGGATGAAACTTTGGCCAGGCAGATAACCCGGCGGGGTAAGTCAATGATCGTTATCAATGGCGAGTTGCATCATCGCAGTGTTACAGGGGCATTTCAGCGTTGTGTCTCCCCTGAGGAAGGTCAAGAGATCTTGCGTGAGATCCATGAAGGGGATTGTGGCCATCATGCCGGCTCGAAATCCCTTGTGGCCAAGGCTTTCCGTCATGGTTTTTATTGGTTGACGGCTCATGCTGATGCAGAGGACTTGGTCAGTAAATGTGATGGTTGCCAAAGGTTCTCACGACGGGCTCACGTGCCGGCTCAGGAGTTGAGGATGATCCCAATCACTTGGCCCTTTGCGGTCTGGGGGCTTGATATGGTTGGGCCTTTTAAAAGGTCCAAGGATAAGAAGACCCACCTCTTGGTGGCAGTTGATAAATTCACAAAGTGGGTGGAAGCTGAGCCAGTTAGCAAGTGCGATGCAGCCACGGCGGTTCAATTTATGAAAAAGGTGATTTTCCGCTTTGGCTTTCCGCACAGCATTATAACTGACAATGGCACCAATCTCTCCAAAGGCGCCATGGAAGAGTTTTGTCAACGAGAGCATATCCGACTTGATGTTTCCTCAGTGGCTCATCCTCAATCCAATGGTCAAGCTGAGAGAGCTAACCAGGAGATTCTGAAGGGCATCAAGCCCCGGCTTTTGGTCCGTTTGCAACGGACGCCGGGTTGTTGGGTGGAGGAATTGCCCTCCGTCTTATGGAGCATCAACACTACTCCTAACAGGTCTACAGGCTTCATGCCTTTCTTCATGGTTTATGGAGCAGAAGCAGTCCTCCCCAGTGACATCCGTCACGACTCACCTCGCGTGGCGGCTTATGTTGAGACGGATAATGAACAGGCGCGCCAAGATGCTCTTGAGTTGTTGGACGAACAGCGTGATGTGGCAGCAGCCCGTTCAGCGATTTACCAACAAGACTTGTGCCGTTATCATAGCCGCCGGGTCAAATCCCAGGTCTTCCAGGAAGGCGATCTCGTGCTCCGGCTCATCCAGGATCAAACAGATGCACACAAGTTATCCCCACCTTGGGAAGGGCCCTTTGTGGTCAGCAAGAACTTGCACAACGGGTCATATTACCTCATTGACATTCGGGAGCACAAAGATTCACGTAAGTCGGAGGAAGAAACCCGTCGGCCGTGGAACATAGCTCAGCTTCAGCCTTACTACACCTGAGCCACCGGCTCTCGTGGTGTACATATTTCTCTCAGCCATGTATATATTATGATAAGCAATAAAGCAGGACCTCTATCCTTTTTTCTCCTCCAAATATGCACGTGTTGTTTTTATTACAAGATTACGTGATGACTTAAAGGAGGATCCGGCTTATGATCGTATTCGAATCTAGCCATAAATAGTAAGGTCACTTGGGGGCTTCCTGTTCAAACATGGGTCGTATTCGAACCAAAGAGAACATAGTTGTCGATACCCATTTGATTGGCAAAGTGCCGAGCTCATTGGGAGGTTGCCTTTGGTCATATTTGAATCATAGTTTAACCCCTCTGTGAACCGACGTGGACCGTATTCGAATCAGCATCGTTAAACAATTCTTAGAGTCACTTGGGGGCTTCCTGTTCAAACATGGGTCGTATTCGAACCAAAGAGAACATAGCTGTCGGTACCCTCTTGATTGGCATCGCCACACCCACTGGGGGCTATGTGATCGTATCCGAATCTTAGCTTAACCCCTTTGGGCCGGGTCTCTGGTCGTATTCGAACCGGAAGCCCTTAAGTTCCTCTGCTTTATCACAAGTTTACTCTGATTATGTCAAGGTGTGTACGGCCGGGTCTCACATTACCGGCTTAACTTTGGTTTACAGTGTTCGTTGAACACCATGGGTGTCATTACGACAGGTAAATCGGAGTTGAGATACCAACCTTGTTACCCGGTTTATCTAAACCGGAAGTATGCTTACAGGCCGCTAAGTGTGTTATTACGGCTGTGTTAAGGATATCATGGAGGACCAGTCTTTTTTGATTCATGTTTCGGGTTATCTATCCAAAACACCTGATTCTTAGGGCGGTAAGCCGCCTCGAGACTTGTGATTTGCCTTTTTATGCAGGATACTTAAGGGCACCTCTTTGAGGTTGAGAAAAACAAAGGGATGATTATGACCCGGAGAAATATCAAAGAGACAACTTCAAAAGACTTTCGCATTCAATACGTGCACGATGGCATGGCAGAGATGAACTGTTGCACCTACTCTATTACAAAATTCATCAAGTCCAAAAAGGGTGGAGCGTTGTTTGGTAAACCGCCAGCTGAGTCACGATGCCCGCTGAGTTGAAGTCTCCGGCTCGTTCCTATCCTCTCCTCCGGCTGATCCCAAGACCTCGAAGGTTGATGACTTCCAGTCGATGCCGCTGAGAGCTTCGAATTGGCTTCCTCGTCAATTAACCCGGCCGGGTCAATCTCCGGGGCGAAAGTGTGCTGCCGAGCCGGCGGGATCAGGTTGAGAGCTTCGTAGCGAGGGGTTAGAATCCTCTGATTCTCCGCATCATAACCCGGCTGGTACTTGGTCAGGTCTGTGTCGTTCCCGATAAGGGTGGCCACCGGGCGTACCGCCTTCACACAGGCTGCGAAATCCTTCTGATCGAAAGATGAGCCGTCTTCCTTCAGGCTTGGATAACCCAGGGCGATGTCTGCCGAATCTAGCTCCGGCAGGAATGCCTTGGCCCGGCTCAGCGCGTCGATTGCTCCGGCTCTCGCGGAGGCCCATCGCAGCTCTTGGATCCGCTGAGGCAGAACGGCAAGCCGGCGCAGGACTTCGGCCAGGTGAGTCGGCACCTCGTTGGATAGGGCCACCACAGCTAAGGCACGCTGTGACCCGGTGTAGAGCTGTTCCACCAGGGTATACACGGCCTTTAGCTTGGTGACCACACTCTTGGTGAGGTTGGCACTTCTGGGGCCTGTTTAATAGAATCAGATAAGCCGGCGGCAAGGATGAATAATGAGATATAAACATTCTAACATTGATGAAAGCCGGTGAGGCGACTTACCGAAGATGGCGGCCACCATTTGGGAAACCTGGCGCTTTAGGCCGGAGAGCTCGGCGGTCTTCTTAGAGAGAGCCTTCTCCGCCTGTTCCGCCCGGGTCACCAGTGCGGCCTTCTCTTCGGCCCAGGCTTTTCGCTCAGCATCGAATTCTGTCTTTAGCTTCTCTTGAGCGGCGATGCTGGATACAAACTTGGCGTTTGCCTTCCGGGTCTCCATCTCCTGCGTCTTCAGCCGGCTCTTGAGATCCGCAAGGTCCGCCTCTAGCTTCTTGCTAACAGCCTGTATAAATTTCCGGGTTATGACATGAGCAGTTACTATATAAGTCCCAAGCACTTTCCAAGCAAAGACACTTGGCACTTGGGGGCTAATGCATATTGAACGTATCTATCTACATACAGCCGGCTCAATTGAGTAGGCCGGAACTTAAGTCTACAACATACTTAGTCATAAGTCGTCAACTTGGGGGCTAGCATGGTACAGGTAACTTAGCAGTAAATAAGAGGACAAAAGGATGTTACCTCAGACTTCTGCTGGATCTGGGTCACCATGGCAACCTCGGCGTCCCGACTCTTGTGCACTTGGCTGATGTAGCCAGAGACGAGCTCTCCAATGCTCAGGTTGGTGTAGTTGGAGAGATCCAGGTTCACCCGGTGGGGCTGCAGCAACTCCCCCTTGGCGGAGCACTTGGCCAGCACGGTAGGTCTCCCCGGCTCAACGAACTCCGTCCGGGTGATTACCATGTCCGGGTCGTCTGCTGGTGGAGCCGAGCTGGAGGCCTCCGGGTTAACAGAAGCTTCGGTTGTTGCCTTGGTAGTCGGGGCAGTGGCCTCAGGTGCCGTGTCCATTGGAGTGGTGGCTTCGAGGGCGGAGGCAGCAGGCGGTTCTTGGACTGTCACCTCCGGCTCAAGCAAATCCGGCACTCCGGCCGACTTGGTATTCTTCACCCTCTTGGTGAGCTTTGCCTGGGCACTGAAAGAACAACAAAGGTTAGTACAAACAATATAAGTAAAGATCAGAACAACATGAGATGATTATCATTACCCGGGCGCGGTCTTGAAAGCCGGCATATTCGACTGCATGGAGTCGCCCGAAGAGGGGGAGGTCTCCTGATAATTGGAGTCAGAAGAGTTGAGTGGCTGACGGATAACACCCGCCAACGGGTGAAAAGGGTATAAGGCGGAAAAAACCTCAATTCGGCGTTTCCTTGTTGCGTCGGGTAACCCCGCGGAGAGGTCGGTGTCCTTGTTGGTCCGGGTGTGACGCCGGCTTTCGTGAACCTGTCGCTTCAAAATAAATTGAGGGTCTTGATAAGCTAAAGGATGTGAAAAGCTTACTTTCCGGGTTACCCTTCGGACTTTCAGCTGTGGCAAGGGCTCCGAGTCGGAGGAAAGTGACATTACCTCTTCAACCACCGGGTTACTGGCGCTGGTGTCATCCTATCAATGAGCAAGTGTTGATAAGGCAGACAGCAACAAACAACAAATACAGCAAGAACTTAAAGGCTTAGGGGTTACCTCTGACTCGGAGCTGTCGCTTAATTGCATCAACTCCGAAGCAGTAGGCTTGCTTCCTTTTTTGCGAGGGGCGGCTTTCTTGGCGGCTTTCTTCGCCTTCCTGGCCTTCTTGGCCGCCTCATGGTCATATTTGACCCGCCAGAACTTATCATCAGCCTGAAAAATGCAATGATGAATTCTTAAAACGGTTCAGATGAAGGTTATATGCAGAAGAAGATAAAAAGTTAAAGTCAGCGGCTTACCGCTGGGGCTGGGTTGGTCTTGCAGAAGGGGGCTAACCCGGTCCTTCCGCAGTCTGCCAGGCTCTCGTTTAAAAGAGCCTTGGTCTCCTCCTCTGCAAGGTCTTCTGGAGGATCATTGCGGCTGTGTCTCTGCGGGTCATCCTTTCGTCCTGTGTACTCGCACATTAAGCCGGGGCGGCGGCTCAATGGGATCACCCGCCATGAGATCCAGACCCGGACCAGGTCGATTCCGTTCAGACCATTGCCCAGGAGAGCTTTGATCTTGTTGATAGTGGGGAGCAGAGGCTAGCGCTCCGCTTGAGTCAGCTTGTCCGACAATGGGTGAGTCGGCTCCAGACGTGTTGGGCGAAAGCCTGGCAGCGGGCTTTCATCAGCCGGGGACGTATCTTGGCAATAGAACCAAGTCATGTTCCAGTCCTTGGGGTGGCTCGGCGGCTCTGCGTAAGGGAAAAGACAGTCCCTACACCGCTGGATGGAGATACCACCTAATTCCAGACTTGGCCCATTGGCGCACTCGTTCTGGCGGTTTAAGTAAAAAAGCTCTCTGAAGAGCAGCAGACTAGGTTCTTCTCCAAGGTAAACCTCGCAGAAGACTTGAAAATTGCAGATGTTGGACACTGAGTTGGGTCCTATGTCTTGAGGCCGCAAGTCGAAGAAGTTGAGCACGTCCCTAAAAAACTTTGAGCCGGGCGGTGCGAAGCCCCGGCTCATATGTTCCGCGAAAATCACTACGTCCCCGTCCTTTGGCTGTGGTCTCTCTTCTGACGGGTCAGGGGCACGGTAGGACATGACTTCCTTCTTGGGCAGATATCCGGACTTAACAAAATTGGCTAGGGTCTCGTTGGTGACGTTGTACCTCATCTAGTTGCAAGTAATGGGAGCTTTGGGAGGCATGGTGAAAATCGGCAGACTATGACAAAAAGCAAAAACGTCCGGGTTAATTATAAGCCGGAGGTGATCTACAGTTCAAAAGTAAGGTGGCGGCTTATGACGGGGATTAATGGTATATACTTAAGTACAGCGGGTTATTTAAGCCGCAGGGGCATTCAGAATAAGTTGATTATCTACGGCCTTATCACAGTTAAGCCGGAGGATTCTACAAAGCATGGTTTTCTTTAAGCCGGAGGATTCTACGGCGCGTGGTTTCTTTAAACCGGAATTGTAAGCCGCCAAGATTCAATGGTTGCAGTTTTTACTAAGTGTGGTAAAACAGGTTTCACATATTGCCGTAACTTTTTTGGATCAAAATGGTCGGTCCAAAGAAAGTTTTCTAGACCTAAAATACGGACGCAGGGAAGTTCTTGAGCTTGAAGGAGGTCTTTATGCAGTGGAAAGAAGTTTGTTTGCATGTAAAATGGGTGCTAAACGTCTACCGCAGTAAGTGTATACAGATCTAAGATCAAACAGGGGCAGTAAGAAAGGAAACTACCGGAGTATGTGGCAATGGCGATGAACACGAAGAACACGGACGAACCCTACGGTAGATCTATCCTACAGGACAAGCAAGACTTATCGGAGCTGGAGAGCCGTGGAGGTTGTCACGTTTCTCTGGTCCATTCAGGGTGATGCAGCGGCCTGAGTTGGTGACGATGAGGAGACCCGCGGCGGCGACGGCGGCGGAGCTCGAGCAGCACGGGACAGTGAGAGGAAGAAGATGACAGAGAAAGGAGCGTGAGAAGAGCCCGTCGGGACGGCCTATTTATAAGGTGAGCTCATAAAGCGGGCGCGAGGATCAAGGAGGCCGTGGCGTGGTTATCTCCCCCCACAATGCCTCGATTTTCGGGATGACAGTAAAAGCAAAGATCCATTGCGGATCTGGTGGAGTAAAAAACGGGCTTAATGGAGGATGACGTCATGGCGGATTATCCGGAGTCCAGAGGATGACATCACGCCGGGTTATGGCCTTCACCCGAATGGTAAGCCGGAGATTTTTTCTGTCGAAAGAATTGAAGATTGACATGAGCCGGCTCAAATCAATCTGGGGCCTAATGTTGAGGATATAGACCTTAGAGTCACCCGCCAGGAGGGGCCGGGTTACTCATATGGTTGTTGCCAGAAGCCCGGAGCCAAGTTTGAGGACGATGGGCCAGAGATGGGCTTAAGACCCGGATATGGCTTAAGGCCCGTAGTTACAATCATTATTATGGTAGAACTTGTAGTGTAAGGCAAGTATAGTTGAGAGTCCGAGCCGGACACTCTTATGAGCCGGCCGGGACTCTGAGAGCTGCTGGGCATCAGCCTCCCTATATAAAGGGACGACCCGGCAGCGGTTTAAGGACAAGAACAATCTCATCGAGAGCCGGGCATAGCAGTTCAGCTCCCTGGTGATCGTAACCCTAATCAATACCACCTCAAACTGGACGTAGGCTTTTACCTTCACCGTAAGGGGCTGAACCAGTATAAACCCTCGTGTTCCTTGTCCCGCATTAACCCCTTCAAGCTTCCTAGTTGCGATGGCTCCACGACTAAGTCCTAGCTCGAGGACATCTGCCGTGACAATTCCACGACAGATTTGGATTTGGTGGAAAGATGATTTGAGTGGAAAGCAACTTGGGAAAGGCTAGAGAACAAGGTTCTTGTGGTTGGATTGGAATATCTTGGTCTCAACACATGAGTAGGTGGTTCTCTCTCAGAAAATGATTGCTGGAAGTGTAGGCACACTCTGATGGGTTTCCTTACGAATGAAGGAAGGATGGAGGGGTATATATAGCCTCCACACAAAATCTAGCCGGTACACACAATTTACCAAACTCGGTGGGACCGAATACTGAAACTCGGTCAGACCGATTTAGTTCAAAATGTGAACATTAGGCTTTTCGGTAGGACCGACATGTCAACTCAGTGGGACCGATTTAGTTAGGGTTAGGGCATAACGTAATCTCGGTGATACCGATCACTTGAACTCGGTGGGATGGATTTATGTAATAGGCAAACAGAGAGTTGGTCAGGCAAACTCGGTGGGACCGATTGCTCATTTCGGTGAGACCGAAACGTTACGAAAAGGAAACAAAGAGTTTGCATTGCGAACTCAGTGGGACCGATCGCTCATCTCGGTTGGACCGAAATGTTACGAAGGGAAACAGAGAGTTAGCAATCCCATATCGGTGAGACTGAGATCCATATCAGCGAGACCGAACTGATTAGGGTTTCTGGCAGTGGCTATGTCAAATGAACTCGGTGGCGCCGGATAGATCAAATAGGTGGGGCCGAGTTTGAGTTTAGGTTTCAGACATATGTAGAAATGAGAAAATGGTTGAGGGCTTTGGAGCATATCACTAAGCATTTTGAGCAAGCAAGCCATTAAGCAACACCTCATCCTCTTTTAATAGTATTGGCTTTTCCTATGGACTCAATGTGATCATGGATCACTAAAATGAAAATGTAGAGTCTTGAGCTTGAGCCAATATGTGTCCTTAGCATTTTGAGGGGTCCACATTCCTAGTCCGTGCCATGCCAATCATTAAACTTTCTGAAATGATCATCTTGAAAGAGTATAAGTTCAATGAGCTATATGTTTTTAGGAATTACCAAAACCACCCAGGGATTAGTTGCACTTTCAATCTCCCCCTTTTTGGTAATTGATGACAACATATAGACCAAAGCTTCGACAAATGATAATAAGAATGAAATATATCGTCGCTTTGAGAAGTATGTGATAAGCAAGAGCTCCCCCTAAATTTGTGCATTATTTAAAATTTGCTTTTGAACGCAAATGCACAATGGATTAGGATCGTGGGTTACTCTTCCATGTCACATACATCTTGGTGGAGCACTCAAAATGATGGAATATGAAAATATGCACTCATCACCAAGGCTAAGTGAATGATCATATAAGAGAGATAAGTAATATCATCATCCAAGCACAAACATTAATGTAGGATATGATCAAACACATGACCATACAAGTATCTCACACACATAAATATAGAGTATCATCCAAGCAAGCACACAAAAAGTATCAAACAAGTAGCAAAGAAAAATGCAAAAAGAAGCAAGATCTCCTCTCTCTCTCTCTCTCTCTCAAAGCCTATGATCTATACAGTTTCTCCCCCTTTGGCAACAAGTTGTCAAAAAGCTCGAAAATGCATAGTGCTATGCGTCTCTCTAGGTTTGATCTTTGGGAGGCGGTGTAGAGAGGACTCCGAGGACAAATGCATCTGCTGAGGTTGTTGGAGTTGGTGGAGTTGCAACTAGAGGGGCTACTGAAGCTGTGGCTGCAGGTGCTGACATTGTAGCTCTTGTGTCTGTCACATGCACTACTGCAGATCTATGTGCCCTAGGCACTCTCTGAAAAGCATCTGTGGTAGCTTTCCCTTTCCTCTCCTCAGCTTCTTCCTGGAGCTGCTCAACAGCTGTCTGCATCTCTGTCACTTTCAAGTCAAAGATCATAGAACTTTGTCTCAATGATCCTCTCCAGGCTCTCTTGATTCTGAGTCAGGGTGGCCAATCCTTTCTCAATCCTCAAAGTGGCTTGAATAAGATATCCTAGTTGATCTTTCTTTGACTTGAGGTAAACTTGTGAAGCCTCTTCTACACTTGGCATCCTGGCTGCCTTCTCAGATTTTTCTTTCTCCCTCTTCTCTTGAGCCTCTACTGATGTAGGATCTTCAGTATTCATGACAACTGTGTTGTCCTCAAAGTCAGGCCTCAATGGAAGGTGTTCTTTATCCAACAAGTATGTGCCTGTGCCCATCTTGGAGTTGATGAGCATCTGGATGTGTGGAGCATTCCCACATGATCTCTTTTGGTCTGCAGCTGTCCTCTTGATTGTCTCAACAATCAAACTCATCACCTTAAATTTCTGGGGCACATCAAACAACTGAAGCAATTGATGGAATGGCCTCTGATCATCCTGTGATCTCCTGATTTGGGAAACAAGGTGTTCCTCAAGATGGTGTTAATAGTGGCCAGTCCAGACAACAGATAATATACAGAGCCTAGCTTGTGAGTCTCCAATGCTTTGTCAGGAATCTCCTTATACATGTTGGCCATGGAGTTGTGATCTTTCTTTCTCTTGGCATAGACATCTATGTCATCCTCAAGCTCTGCAGGGGCACTTATCAGCTTGGCCTACTCAACAACTGTTTATTGGTACCTTGTACCTTCAGATATCCATACAATCCTTCCATCTGGATAGAAATGAGCTGTAGAATAGAATTGCATAATGAGCTCATCATTCCACTTGGTCATATTCTGACCCACAAAAGTGTCTACGCCATTGAGTCTGAAACTTTCATGCACTCCTGGGAAGTGGTCTTCATTGTTGTCGATGTATTTCCAGTCTACCCACTTCATGTCACACACTATGGGCTTCTTATCCAAAAGAACTGTCTCATAGAAGTCCTGCCGCTCCTTGGTGTGAATCTATAGTCCACAGTTGTCCTTCTCCTCATAGCATATGGATCTGATTGTGTCCACAATCTGATACCTGCATCCTTTCTGATCTTCATATTTTCAGCCATTGGATGATTGTCATTATGGTTAGCGATCTTTGGCTTTAGCTTCCTGAGCACTTGGGCTCCCTCATCTTCTTCTTCAATTTCAGGCACTTGGGCCTTGGTCTTCTCAACAGCTGGTATGTTTCTTGTGCTCCTCTTTGGTGCAGACTTGGGGGCAGAAGCTTTGGGGGCAGTCTTGGGCTTAGATGAAGCAGCCCTAGACTTGATGGCATCCCCCATTGGCTTTTGTGATTTAGGTGCTGGTGCAGCATCCTCTTTTTCCTCTTCTTCCTCTTCAGAATCTCTTAACATGGTTGATGTTCCAAGTACTTTTGAAGTTGTGGTTCTTTCCCTCTTCTTCTTCTTGCCAGCAGCTACATAATCATTTAACTGTTCTATAGTGAACTGCATGGTTTCTCCTGTTGCTACTTTCCTTGGCTTGGATGTTGGGACTCTTCTAGCAGGAGCTTTATTTTGCAACCCAGGTTTGGTTGCAGTAGCAACAACATACTCCTTTTTCAACACTTTCTTCTTAGAGCTGACTTCTTCCTCAACAGCAACATAGTCTTCATCCTCTGAATCAGAATTTCGCTTTCTCCTCTGCCTAGTAGTAGCCTTAGGCAGGTTGCTAGGAGTACTTCTGCTTCCATCACCATAGCTATCAAAGGGACTGGTGCCCTCACTCAGATTCACGTGCTCTTCTGATTTGTTCTGGCTATCACTCTGATCAGACATTCTGACACTGCAAACTGAAAGCTGACCCTGTGAATAGATATGGATGAGATAGAGTGGACGGGCATCACAAAGTGCAGAGGTTTTGCAAAAAAATTGAGTCAAAAACTTAGTTTTAGTTTTCCACAGAAAGCATTTTGGAGCTACCGATTTGTTAAACTCGGTGACACCGAAGCAATATTGGAGTCTGAACTAGTGAGATCGGTCAGATCGAGATACAGTTCGATGAGTCCGAGATTGCTAGGGTTTCACTAAGAGTTGAACTCGGTCACACCAATTTGCAACTTTCGGTCAGACCAAAAACTACAAGTGCAATGTCCTAAGCCAAATCGGTGAGACCGATTTCCACAACTCGGTCGGTTCGAGATGAGTTCGGCGGAAACCTAACCCTAAATTTTCGAATCAAAACTAATCTAAAGGAAGTTTTTGCTGGATAGGATGATCTCATACGTGGTAAGAATCATGGCATTGACTTTGTGCTAAGAATCGGAGGTACAAGATTGCACAAAGAGTCGAACTCATACCCTAACTCGGTGATGAGCTCGCTACAGCGGCAACGGCGGTGAAGATTTCCGTTGACGGCGGCGGAGACCAGCGGCAGGGGGTCGCTGGCGATGAGAGGATGATCCGGAGACCCGAGTCGGCAGAGGAGGACACGCGCGGGCTAAAAGGTTTCGGAGAAATTTCCAAAATTTGACCCGTCGGTATATATATCCTAACCCTGTCGGTGTGACCGAGTGGAACAACTCGATGGCATCGAGATGCAGAATCACAAGTGGTTACTGCAACTTGGTGTGACCGAATGGTTCTAATCGGCTGCACCGAGATTGAAAACCTAGATCAACTCAGCGAACCTGGTATGACCGAAAAGGATGAATCGGTCAGACCGAAATGCACAGAGAGGTATTGGAAGTTTAAGTCTATGATGAATCAGTGACTCTGAGTGCTCCTCACCCAGAGGGTTCGAATCTGACTTGATCAAACTTTGTGATGTAGCATGAATAGAGTTTGAGACGAGAAAACCATAGATAGCTAGAGGAGGTTCTTACATTCTTGTCCATCCATTTGGTAAAAGAAGAAGAGCCAAACAATCAAAGCAACAAATGGTTGTCCTCGAATGAGAAAAGTATGCAATCAACATGCTCACACAATAAAATGACAAATGAAATATGTGGCAAAGCATGCACAAACACTCTAGCATCTATCAAACAATTGGCGATGACTAGGTCATCTATATATGAGTATATTGACATAGGAGTCAAATGAGAACATTTGACCATAGGTCATACTCATCGTTTAAGCGCAAGTGGGGTTACCACTTTTACATAAAGCATTGTTGTGTTCACACCATTAGAGTTGCTTTAGCTCAATTCTTAGAGTAAAGATCCCCCTAGATGTGATATCCCCCCTAAGAGGGATGAACTAACCTTGGGTTTTGTGGATGATGACTACATGTAGATGTTGAAGATGTGGATGCTCAATGTTGATGTAGATCATTTGGAGCAATCCATTGGAGTGAGTTGCACTTTCAATACCTACATGGGATAGTCCCACAAGGAACAAACAAGGATATCCATAGACATAGAGTGAAGTACACACAAGATGATGTCCATGAAAGCATTAGGTTACATTGTCCCTTGTCTTACCAACAAGAGGGTTTGTGACTCCTTGAACTATTGCAAGCTGTGGAAGTTGATTGCACTTGTCATTGCCAAAATCAATACGAGTGAAATATGTTGGTGGAGTCACTCTCAAGAACTCTCTAATTCTTCTTCTTCTTTGGGATCGACATCAACTTGATGGGAATCCTTGGAGTTGTAGTCGTACTTGATGAAGTATAACTTGATGTAGTCTTGGGAACCCACTTAAACAAGGCCTTAGGAGCTTCTTCAAATGCATCAATCTCCTCTTGAAGCTTGGCCTTGCCTTTTTGCTTGTGGTCTTGTGGTGGAAGATCATCTTGAGTTTGTGTCCCCTCGAAGGAAGTAGGATCATACTTCTCTTGTCGAGGAACAAACTTCGTCTTGGGGTATTGATCTTCTTCCCACTCAAATCCATTGGCATTGAACTTTCGTTCAAAACCAACAGCTTGATTCTTCCTGTGCCTTCCTTCATTGCATACAATTTCCTAAAATTGCTTACTTCCAGCAAGGCTCTTGTAAACACCTTTCTCTATAATTCTCTTCAATAAGCTATTTTCTTGCTCAAGTGTAACTTGGCTAAGAGAATCATTAGTGGAATCAAGAGAACTACTAGAAGCAACAATATTGGATTTAGCATGATTATTGTTACTACTAGATGAAGAATCTTTCTTACTCTTGTTGCTAGATTTTACTTGTGGCATGTAAGTAGACAAGCGTAAATGCTTGGCAATGAAAGAAGAAATTTTATTACGAAGATCATCATTGATTGCTTTTAAGAACTCATGCTCTTGCTCTAGGTTGACCTTTTCAAAGCGTAGCTTGTCATGAGTCTTTAAAAGATCTCGATGATCTTCCAAGGTAGTTTCATGAGCTAACTTAAGAGTGTTTAGTTCTTTAGTTAGACGCTCAATCTCCTTCTTATCATCGTCATTCATTTTATCTTGTTTAGCATGATTAATAGCAAGTTCATCATAGTTTTCATCACTAGAGTTGTCAGCAAGTAAATCATCGTCACCTAGCAAATCATCTTCATTACTATTGAAATGAACATACTCGGGGTGTGATACCTTTGGGCCTTTAGCCATGAAGCATCTTCCAATTCCTTCATTTGGTGAGTCAAGTATGTCATAGGAGTTGGTTGACACAAGTGCTAGACTGGCAACACCTTCATCTTGAGTATATTCTTAGTCGGAGAGATAACTTCTCTCGGAGTGGTGGTCGGAGTCAGAGCCGGAAACCCATTCACCAACGTGAGCTTGATGTCTTCGTTTTGTATAGCTCCTTGATGACTTGTCCTTCCTTTCCAAATCCTTGCTTCTATGAGAGGTTCTTCGTTCATAATGATCATCTCTGCTCCTTCTCTCCCTTGGAGGTGATTCTTCTCTTTTGCTTCTTCTTTTAGGTGAGTCTTCTCTTGTTTTGTAGGGAGCCGTATACTCATTTGAGTAGTGTCCGAGTCTTCCACAATTGTAGCAATTAGTCTCACGACTAGAAGATCTTTTGTCATTGTAGGATCTTGACATGGAACTTCTTTCCTTGCTTCTACTCTTGTAGAACTTTTTGAAGTTCTTCACCATTAGGCTCAATTCTTCATTGAAGGCTTGTTTCTCACTCGATGATGTAGGAGCATCACATGAGGCTTTGTAAGCACCACTAGACTTGTTGTGAAGCTCTTCTTTATCCTTAAGTGACATCTCATGAGCAACAATTCTTCCAATGACTTCTGTTGGCTTGAGATCTTTGTAATTGGGCATCATTTGGATCAATGTCCACACGGTGTCATATTCCATCCAAGGCTCCTAGGATCTTCTTGATGATGAATTTGTCGGTCATCTCCTCACTTCCTAAGCCGACAATCTCATTTGTGATGAGAGCAAGCCTAGAGTACATTTCAGCGACACCTTCACCAGCCTTCATTTTGAACTTGTCAAGCTGATTTTGAAGCACATCCAATTTGGATTCCTTGACGGAGTCGGTACCTTCGTGCATATCAATCAAAGTATCCCAAATTTCCTTTGCATTCTCAAGACGGATGATTTTGTTGAATTCTTCGGGGCACAATCCGTTGAAGAGGATATCGCAAGCTTGAGCGTTGTATTGCAACATCTTCAATTCTTCCGCGGTATCTTCACGATTGGGTTCTCTCCCATCAAATAATTCACCTTGCAAGCCAATACGCACAATAGCCCAAACGGCGGGGTTATGTCCAAGAATATGCATTTTCATCTTAGGCTTCCAACTAGCAAAATTGGTACCCTCAAAGTAAGGACCTCTACGGCGGTAATTTCCCTCGCTAGACGCCATACTCTCCTAGGTTGTGAAACCAAGGCTATGATCACCAAAGCTATGGAAATCAAGGCAAATGGAGACCAAAGCTCTAATACCACTTGTAGGATCAAAAGTATGTCTAGAGGGGGGTGATTAGACTACTTGACCAAATAAAAATCTAGCCTTTTCCCAATTTTAAGCCTTGGCAGATTTTAGCAACTTATCACAAGTCAAGCAATCAACCTACACATGCTATTCTAAGAGTATAGCAGTGGAATGTAAATCATTGCATATGAAGGTAAAGGGAGGAGTTTGGAGGGAGCAAACACAATGTAGACACGGAGATTTTTGGCGTGGTTTCGATAGGTTGTGCTATCGTACATCCACGTTGATGGAGACTTCAACCCACGACGGGTAACGGCTGCGCGAGTCCATGGAGGGCTCCACCCACAAAGGGTCCACGAAGAAGCAACCTTGTCTATCCCACCATGGCCATCCAGATTGTCTGGCACCTCTGCAAATCACTGCTTCCCTCTGCAAAGGGACTATCTATTTACTTTTATGTTGTGTCATCACCCTCTAAAATAAGCGCCAGAACCAGAGAGCACTGCTGTCATGCTGATGCATTGTGTGTAGCTAATGTTGGGTGCATCATGGCTGGAGCTTTTCTACCATGAATTACAATGTTTAGTCGCTGCTTGAACTTTGGAGGTGCTCTGCATTTATGTTTTGCGGTCTCAAAAAGGGCTAGCGAGATACCACTGTTGTCATATTATATCATGGTTGTTTTGATAACGTGTTGCCGTTTGAGATATCTTATTATTGCTCACTAGTTGATTATGTCACTGATATGAGTTAATATAATTTTTAAGAGTTATTGTCGGCATGGTTAGTTATAATGTTTGCTGAAAACCTGGGTGTTGTTTAAGCTTATTTATGCAAACAAGAGCAAAAGAGTTCGTAAACGTTTTTCTTTTTCACTTTCAATTTATCAACTGAATTGCTTGAGGACAAGCAAAGGTTTAAGCTTGGGGGAGTTGATACGTCTCCAACATATCTACTTTTCCTAACACTTTTCCTCTTGTTTTGGACTCTAATTTGCATGATTTGAATGAAACTAACCCCAGACTGACGCTATTTTCGGCAGAACTACCATGGTGTTGTTTTTGTGCAGAAATAGAAGTTCTCAGAATGGAACGAAACTTTGCGAGGAATTTTTATACGATAAAAGAGAATTTCTGGAGCCAAGAGCCACCAGAGGGGGCACCTGGGTGGGCACAACTCACCAGGGCGCGCCAGCCCTCCCAAGCGCACCCAGGTGGGTTGTCCCAACCTGGTGGCCCCGCAGACCCTGAAACCGACGATATAAAATCCTATTTTTTCAGAAAAAATGAGGGAGAAAGAATTATCATGATCCACGAGACGAAGCCGCTGTCACCTCCTGTTCTGTATCGGGAGGCCAGATCTGGAGTCCGTTTGGGGCTCCGGAGAGGGGGATCTTCGTTCTTCATCATCACCAACCCTTCTCCATCACCAATTCCATGATGCTCCCCATCGGGAGTGAGTAATTCCTTCGTAGACTCGCTGGTCGGTGATGAGTTGGATGAGATTCATCATGTAATCGAGTTAGTTTTGTTAGGGCTTGATCCCTAGTGTCCACTATGTTCTGAGAATGATGGTGCTATGACTTTGCCATGCTTAATGCTTGTCACTTTGGCCCGGGTGCCATGATTTCAGATCTGAACCATCACCATTATATCCATGTTCTAGATCTGATCTTGCAAGTTATAGTCACCTACTACGTGTTAAGATCCGGCAACCCTGGAGTGACAATAGTCGGGACCACTCCCGGTGAGGACTGTAGTTTGAGGAGTTCATGTATTCACTGTGTGTTAATGCTTTGTTCCGGTTCTCTATTAAAAGGAGGCATTAATATCCCTTAGTTTCCAATATGGACCCCGCTGCCACGGGTGGGTAGGACAAAAGATGGCATGCAAGTTCTTTCCATAAGCACGTATGTCTATTTACGGAATACATGCCTACATTATATTTATGAACTGGAGCTAGTGCCGTATCGCCCTAGGTTATGACCGTCACATGATGAGTAGCATCCAACAAATTACCGATCCAATGCCTATGAATTTATTTTATATTGTTTCTGCTAAGTTACTACTGCAATCGTTACTGCTGCACTTGCTACAAAAATACTGCTATCATTGTTACTGTTACTATTGCTGCTATCACTACTGTCAAAACTATCATATTACTTTGCTACTGATCACGTTGCTGCAGATAATTAATCTCCAGGTGTGGTTGAATTGACAACTCAGCTGCTAATACTTGCAAATATTCTTTGGCTCCCGTTGTGTCGAATCTATAAATTTGGGTTGAATACTCTACCCTCGAAAACTGTTGCGATCCCCTATACTTGTGGGTTATCAGACTTCTTAATGTAAAACCGAGGCATCTAGAGTTAGTAGGCCTAGGTTTGTAAACATAACTGGGCCAGAAAGCCCAGGTAGGAAGCACTAATAAACACACTTCAACTATCTTATAAAGATAAAAACACATAACATAGTCCAGCAGTGCTTATCACTGACTCCATAACATAGCATAAGAGGTTCAAATACAGGCAGAACATTCATTACAACATAGTCCAGCAGTGCTTATCACCGACTCCATAACTTAGCATTAAAGGTTCTAGCAGCATACACTACAGTTCTTAACATTGGCATAGACTAGATTAACTTCACATTCCCCAAAATGTACACCCCATATCTTCACATCAGATTGTTAGGCCACATACTTATAAAGGCCTTGGATGTACTTCACCATCTGCACAACACACTTCAAGAATCAAGGATGGCCTTGATTTTCTCAAGTTTCTCCTTGCTTGCATGCCCATGATTCAGCAGCTCATTCACCACATGCTCAAGCTTGGCCTTCTCTTTCTTAAGAAAATCTCTCTCCTGTTCAACCTCCTTCATTGCCTTCCTGGTGTTCTTGATAATGTCAGCTTGACTATGTAAAAGGCACCTCTGTTTCTTGGCAAGTTTGAGCTTCTCCATCTGAACCTCCAACCTAGCACTCGCTTCTACCTCTTTCTTCTTCTTCTCAAATTCTTCCTGCTCAACTGCCTTTTGGTAATCCATGTGGTCTACCATCCTGCCAATCAAACATCTTGGATACATCTTGGACAAGCATTGTGTACTCAATGCACAACTTGTCATTTTCAGTCTTAAGCTTGGCCAGATGCTTCTCATACTTCTGCTTATCAACTACCCTGCCACAATTATGTTCATGGAACATGTCCCGCAACCTGGACAAGCAATTCTGAAGAATTGGAGGCCAGGGCTGGTCAACCCACTCAGTAACACCACAGTTAACACCTTCACTCTGCATTTGGAAATTGATACATACATCACTAAGTGCACTGAATTTCATAACAACAAATCATATCAGACTAAGAAACTGAAGGTGAGGCTTAATTAAACTGAATATGTTGTATAATATAACTCAAACTGTAACTAAAACGCAACCTGCTTGTACAAGTTCATTCACAGATATATGCTTCCTGTACAAAAGCATATTTGACAGTAAACGATATCCCTCAATAGCTTAATACAAGGCATATTTCAGTTCATCCTTAAAAATACAGTGTAGAGTTCAGAAGAGCAACTTGTCAACATAATACTGTGTGGGTTCAGAACAACAACTTGTCATCCTTGTAAATACATGTGTGAGTTCAGAAGATAATGTGTCCAATTAAGGTACTATACCTGCTGCACTGGACAACCATAGAAACACCTTCCAGTTAACGTTTCATCAAATGCCACACTTAATTGGCCTCACGTGGTGCATCATGCAGGTGGCTTCAGAAAGCTCGAGCTGGCCACTGAAAAGAGGCTCCACGGTGGTGTCAGGGGTCTCCTGCATGAACACATCAACAAAATCACCTTAGCTCACCAACCAAACATAGGTCAAAAATTAATTCCCCAATCTAGCAAGAAACCTAACCCCAACCCTAGTTTTGAAGCATACATAAACCTAGCTCAAACAGCAACCATAACCCTGCTTACTAAATAACAGTAACCAAAGCTTACCCTAGCTCACCAAGATGAACCCTAACCTAACCTAGCTCCAAGATGAACCCTAACCCTAGCTCAGCAGATCGAAAAACTTACCCAAAGAGCCATGTCCATGCTTGTGATGTCGCACTCATCCTCTGAGCTTGTATCCCCGTCATTACAGGAAGGCATGGCGGCGGTGGAGCTTCCATAGCGCAAATCGCCGCCGGCGTCGAAGAGCAGAGATGAGTGCGGGCAGGGGAGGAGAGTGAGAGGGAGGGAGACAGCGACTTAATGCACCAGGGCAGCGAGCTGGTGCGGTCCGACCGCACGGGTCGGAGTAACGGCCGTTAACGGCCTCGCCGTCAAGCGCGGCGCTGACGTGGCCTGACAGGTGGGCCTGGACCGTCAGAAAACGGTTTAAAACGCTAGCAACTGGCAATTTGGGTTTTTTAGACAACCAACGAGAAAAGTGGTACGTATCAGTCAAAAACAAAAATGTGGTGGTTTGTTGGAATCCTAACACGAAAAATGGTAGTTTTATGCTATTCACTCTCATGATCAATCTTATGCACTCAGCCGAGAGCCTTTTGACGGAAACTAACTTAGAATTTTCTGAAGTGTATAAGGGGAAAACAAACGCGTGAAAACTACTAGGATAAGTGGATGAGTGCACGCCGCCCACCTGTTGCTTCCAAACTCGATCATTTCAAGGGGATTCAGTCGTTGTATTTACCTAATATATGTTCATTTGTTTAACCAGAACCTCTTACAAGTCTTCGCTACCTTGGCGTGCAGAGACCGTAGCTCGCCGGGCGGGCCTAACTATATTTCGTATCCTTACGTAATCTCTTCTTCTCAACATGTCATCTAGCTGACGACGTGATCATACATAGTATAATCCATTTCGGTGCAGTGCGATGTCGATCGTACGTGAAAGAAGACAAATGAAGGCGTACCCGGCAACTCATTTCTTTCGGAGAAAGAAGGGCATATGCCATCGTCAGGATGGTGGCCACGTGAAATCGGACGGCCGTCGACGTGATACGACCGTGCCGGGCTAGCAGCTACCTGCATGTGCATGAGGCATTAGCAGTGGATTGTTTTTTTAGATGAGCAGTGAGATAGCTAGTTAGGTACTCCCTTCGTTCGAAAAAGCTCGTCCCAAGCTTGTTCCTCATCCCTAACTTGGTGCTAGATACATTCATTTGAGAGACAAATTTTTTCGGACGAAGGAAGTATGTGACGATCTGACAGACGCGTCGAACTAGTTCTGTAATGACGCGTCGAATACATGCATGCCTTGACGGGAATCATCTAGTTAGTACAATGATGCGTGCAAATACACAAGCAATATACACAACAATTTTGGTATTCGTTTCGAGTGAATGTTGGATTGACTGAAAGGTGATTCTTTTCTAATAATCATTATTGCATTACACAGCTCAATACCCGTGAAGAACACGCATACACGAGCTACTACGAGCATGCTTGGTTGATATCCAACAAATTGGCTAGCTAACATTTTGTGACGCCAACATTTAACAACTCCAAGACTTGGGAGTTTTTGACAATTTTTGAGAGGTTAGCAAACTAAGTTGGTAGCTGATCAATTGGCAGCCTATTTGTCCGCTTGCCAAAATGCTGGCTACTCAATTTTTGGTAACTAGCCAGTCATGCTCTACGTCTTCTCTATGTTCTTCAGATTCATGCTTGCACATCTATAAATGTTTTTTTTTGCTCTACATATTACTTTTATTATTGTCTCCTAACACTTTATTTTATACATGGATGATCTTCTACTTATGTATACTCAAACTCTTTTGAGCTCTTTCTTTTTGCAGGGAAACTTTTTTTGAGTTTGACTGTGATGGTAATAAACTAAGTCATACAAGAGCTCTTATTGCATATAGAAACATCAAGGTGAGAATAAAAGAGCTAGAGATTTCCGACTTTAAAGAATATTGATAGCTTTCAAGTCTATTACCTCTAATATCCCTTTCGGCTATTCCGATCTTCTTGTTCTTTCATTATTTGATAAATAGGATCATGTTGTTGTTGTAGAAAGATGCTTATATCCCTGACCACTTTTTTGCGGGGTAAAAAGGAGTTTTATTCTAAAATGATGGTGTTACTGTTGAGAGGCAAAAATTCCTCGATACAAGGGAGTCCTTGGCCTAACCACACAACCGTTGTACATTCTAAGCAATTATACTTAGCCAAACAATCTGCCACACCATTCTAAGTTTCTGAGGTATAAACTCAGTGTCCTTCATTGTTGTCTTTATCTCCGCCACTAGATGACCATATACGGAATGAGAGAGGCCATCAAAAGATAAAGCTGTAAGGCATATATTTATTTTGATCTTTTGTACTTTTCGTGTACGGATCAATAAAATTAGGGACTGCCTATGCGTCAGTTAACTAAAAATAAAAGTGCATCAGTCACTTTGATCCAGAGCCCTTAGATCTTCATCCAATGGTCGAAAACAGATCACGTCACTGTTCATCTTCTACCTCCAATCGTTCTTCCTCGCGCAACCACCGGACAAGGCGGCGGCTAGTGCCACCTCGCCGTCCTGCCCTTCCCTCTACCTCCCCGAACCGTCGTGCTGGCCGCCGCCCCAGCCATCCCTCTAAGCTCCGCCGCACCGGAAAACAACTCCGGCGATTACACCCCCACCCCTAAGATAGATAATGGGGCTACTTCACCCTAAGATAGATGGTAGGGCTACTTCTTCTTCGACGAGCTTCTCCGACCAAAAGGGGAGGAAGAAGAAGAAGGAAGGAAGAAGAAAAAAAGTGACTAGCACGAGGCAAAAAATAGGCACCTAAGAAATAGCAAATTCGATAAAAATAGATTGTTGTTAAAAGATGCGTATCATAACCACTCTGGTGTAAAAAAAAGGCCAGCCAGTGACCTCGTACGCCGAATTTAGACGCCCCTGGAGTCCGGATGCACCAGCTCGACCTCGACGTCGTCAGCCCTATCTATATCCTCGAGACTTCTACCTTTTTCTTTGAAAAGGAGGCTTGCCCCCGGCCTCTGCATCTGAGCGATGCATGCAACCATATTATTAAAAGTCTCGAAGTAATACAAAGTCAAATAAATATTACAGCTCGCAAACGGAGCAAAGAACTCATAAAAATTCAATACCACAACCGGTATGAATAAAAGGACAAGATCCCTAGACTCCTATCCTGTTATGCGACCGCCATCCAAACCGGTTGAATATAGCCCGTGCTACCATCTCCCACTGGTTGCACCCAGTAACCAGCGGCTCCCTGGAGTCCATAGGAGTGAGTAAGGACCACGTACGCATCCATGCCGTAGCTCAGGAGATAACCTGCAAGAAGGATAAAATATGCTGTCTGTTAAAAATCATATCGTTCCTACAATTCCATATAGCCCACATAAGTGCACATATTCCAATCCGAATACGAGACGCAGTGGTATGTTCTACTCCAGCTAACCACGTCCCAAATAATGAGTCAATGTTAACTGGAGGTATAATGTTAAAGGCTATATGAATCGTTCGCCAAAGTAATTTCGCGAGAGGGCAATCTATAAAGAGGTGTTGTATTGTTTCATCGTGATCACAAAATCAACATCGTGAACTGCCTACCCACCGTCGCTTTAGTAATTATCTTTGGTGAGGATCACTTGCTTGTGGACAAACCACATAAAAAATTTAATACGCAAGGGAACCTTAACCTTCCAGATATGTATCGATCTCAGGACTGGGCCAGAATTGATTATATCCATATACATAGATTTTACCGTAAACACTCTGTTCCTAGCCAGCTTCCAGTGCAATGCATCTGATTGGTCGGATAATTGAACATCCATCAATCTCCGTACCAAGTGCATCCAAGAATTCCAATGTTCCCCAACTAAAGATAGCCTAAACTGAATATTCAAGGGTATCAATTGCAATACTGTGCCTACGTAATCCTCCTTACGTTGTACAACATTATATAATGTGGGGTATTGTATGGCTAGTGGCGTCTCTTCTAACCATGTATCCTCCCAAAATCTTGTTGTCATTCCATTGCCAACAAAGAATTTGACCCTACGAAAGAACAAATCTTTCGTTCTCATGAGTCCCTTCTAGAAAGGCGAGTCATTCGGTCTCGCGGTGACTTGGGCAAGCGTTTTCGATTGCAGAAATTTGCTGCGTAATATCTGAGCCCACATACCATCATTCTCTACTGATAATCTATACATCCATTTACTCATGAGGAATTTATTCTTAATTTTTAGGTTTTAAATGCCGAGACCCCTTGGTCTTTTGGCCGGCAAATGATATCCCAACGAGACAAGCGATACTTCTTCTTAGCCTCATCTGACTGCCAGAAAAATCGAGACCGAAAAAATAGTCTTTTCCGCACCCCCTTCGGTATTTCAAAGAAAGATAGCAGGAACATCGGCATACTAGTGAGTACCGAGTTAATGAGCACTAACCGACCTCCATACGACATTAGCTCGCCCTTCCAGAAGTTAAGTTTTTTTTCAATGCGATCTTCGATGCATTTCCATTCTTTATTAGAAAGTTTACGATGATGAATCGGTATGCCCAAATAACTAAAAGGCAAAGAACCTAATTCACATCCGAACAACTGTCTATATGCATCTTGCTCCTCTTTGGCCCTCCCAAAGCAGAACAATTCCCTCTTGTGAAAATTTATTTTTAGTCCCGACAGTTGTTCAAAGAGGCATAGTACTAGTTTCATATTCCGAGCTTTTGCAAGGTCATGTTCCATGAAAAGAATAGTGTCGTTGGCATACTTTAAGATGGAAACGGCCCATCAACTAGATGAGGAACAAGTCCCTCGACTTGGCCATTCTCCTTAGCCCTACCTATCAGAACGGTCAACATATCCACCACTATATTAAATAAGAGAGGAGACATCGAATCCCCTTGTCGCAAGCCCTTATGAGTCTGAAAATAGTGACCGGTATCATAATTAACCTTAATTCCGACACTACCCTTTTGGACTAGAGAACCCACTTGGTTCCGCCACGCCTCATTAAACCCCTTCATGCGCATTGCCTGCTGAAGGAAAGGCCACTTAACTTTATCATATGCCTTCTCGAAATCCACTTTGAAGATAACCCCATCTAGTTTCTTCGAATGGATTTTATGGAGAGTTTCATGTAGGATGACAACCCCTTCTAGGATATGTCTCCTAGGCATAAAAAGCCGTCTGACTCTGTTGCACCACTGAATGAGCGATCCGAGTTAGTCTATTGGTACCCGCTGTTTTCAAAATTTTGAAACTCACATTCAAAAGACAAATTGCCATGAACTGCTCGATACGAACTGCCTCTTCTTTTTTTGGCAAAAGCGTAATCATACCGAAATTAAGATGAAAGAGATCGAGGTGACCGTTAAAAAAAATCGTGAAACATAGGTGACGAGGACATGTACCTAGGGTAGGGTCCCAGGCCTGACCTACATATCCTACCCAAGGTCATTACCTACAAGAATCCAAGACTTACGAAGTTAGAAAGGAGGCACCGACTGGAATGACAGCAACATACAAGTCACTCGAACTCAGGTTCCACTCGGTAACCTCTACACAACTCGACCATCCCTGTTCACTCGGAGTACCAAGCGTCACTCGAAGACAGAAGGCCTAGAGCCACCCTGGGATGGCAACAGACAGACAATCAGTTCATCACTATAAGGATCATTAAACTTAGGCGTTACCATCAACGCTTAAGACTTTACTTCTCCCTTGAACCATTGGGTAACGGAGCATTGATGAGGGGCCAGAAGACTCTATATAAGCCGCCCATACGCTCCTGCACAAGGGTTCACACCCCCTGTAACTCATCACACCACATAACAAAGCTCCCGTAGCACCGAGAGGTAGGGTCGTTACCTCTTCCGAGAGGGGCCTGAACTCGTAAGTCCGAGTGTACAACCTCACCGTAGCTAGGCTCTGCCCTCTCATACATACCCCTAATCTCTACGGTCAGATCTGTTCCCACGATAGTTGGCACCCACCGTGGGGCAGTGATGTCTACTACACAATTTTATTCTTGTAGACACGTGTTGGGCCTCCAAGCGCAGAGTTTTGTAGGACAGTAGCAATTTTCCCTCAAGTGGATGACCTAAGGTTTATCAATCCATGGGAGGCGTAAGATGAAGATAGTCTCTCTCAAACAACCCTGCAACCAAATAATAAAAAGTCTCTTCTGTCCCCAACACACCAAATACAATGGTAATTTGTATAGGTGCACTAGTTCGGCGAAGAGATGGTGATACAAGTGTAATATGGATAATAGATATTGATTTTTGTAATAAGAATAATAAAAATAGCAAGGTAGCAATTGATAAAACGGAGCACAAACAGTATTGCGATGCTTGAAAATGAGGCCTAGGGTCTATACTTTCGCTAGTGCCATCTCTCAACAATGCCAATCTAATTGGATCATATAACCATCCCTCAAAGTGCGATGAAGAATCACTCCAAAGTTCTTATCTAGCGGAGAACATAAGAAGAAATTGTTTGTAGATATTCTTTCCGATCGATCTATCAAGAGTTCGTACTAAAATAACACCAAAGCATATTCATATTTATAATACTCAATCCAACACAAAGAACCTCAAAGAGTGCCCCAAGATTTCTACCACAGAAACAAAACACGAGAACATGCATCAACCCCTGTGCATAGATTACCCCAATGTCACCTCGGGAAACCGCGTGCTGAGTGCCAAAACATATCTCAAGTGAATCAATATAACATCCCATTGTCACCACGGGTATTCATATGCAACACATATATCAAGTGCTCTCAAATCCATAGAAGTATTCAATATGATAAAACGAAATCTCAAAGGTAAGACTCAATTCATCACAACAAGATAGAGAGGGAGAAACACCATATCATCCAACTCTATTAACAAAGCCTGCGATACATCAAGATCGTGCCATCTCAAGAAGACAAGAGAGAGAGATTAAACACATAGCTACTGGTACAAACCCTCAGCCCCAAGGGTGGACTACTCCCTCCTCATCATGTTGATCATAGGGATGATGAAGATGGCCTCCGGTGATGATCTCCCCCTCCGGCAGGGTGCCGGAACGGGCTCCCGATTGGTTCGTGGCTACAGAGGCTTGCAGCGGCAGAACTTCCGATCTAGGGTTATTTCTAATGGTTTCTCTATTTATAGGTTTTTGAGCGTTGGAATCACGCGAAGATGGGCCTCGAGGTGAGCACAACCCACCGGGGCGCGCCTGGGCCCCCTGGCGCACCCCGGTGCCTTGTGTCGTACTCCTTCACCTTCTGGTCCTTCCATGAAGCTTCAGGGGTCTCTTTTGTTCCAAAAAAAATCATCAAAAAGTTCCAGCTCATTTGGAGAACTTTCATTTCTGCACAAAAAACAACACCACAGTTGTTCTGCTGAAAACAGCGTCAGTCCGGGTTAGTTCCATGCAAATCATACCAAAACCATATAAAATTATTGTAAAAATGGCATGAATACTTCATAAATTATAGATACGTTGGAGACGTATCAGCATCCCCAAGCTTAATTCCTACTCGTCCTTGTGTAGGTAAATGATAAAAAAGTAATTTATGAAGTGTGAATGCCAGCATAGTGCATAAGTTTGATCAATGATAATTCCAATCACTTTTCCTAGTATCATAACATCAACTCTTTCCCATAAAACTCATCATGACAAAGTAGCAACCAATCCACATGTTAAGTTTCAAACAATGAATTCTTTTGAAACTCAACAACCTATATTCGTAGTCACCAAACAATTGCAATTCAACTTATTCAACTTATTCAACAGTCTACGTAAGTGCTCCAGATATTCAATCATCATATAGTCTTCCATGATTGCTACTACCCAAAGCATATTCTTAAAACAAATGGCATCCACCGAACACAGAGAAAGATAGGGGCTTAATATTTTGCATACTAAGTGCCTCTGCATATTTAATACTCCTATCCTCAAATAGAATCATTAAACAAGCAAACATATGCGAACAATGCAAACATAATAGCAATCTGTCTAAACAGGACAGTCTGTAAAGTGTGCAAGAGTATAAATACTTATTTAACTCCAAAAATTCTGAAAACTTACCACAGTGTATAAAATTTATCATATCTTACTCTGCAAAAAGTTTCAACATTTTATCACATTCTGAACTTTTTCAAGAATTCATGCACTAGCGTACAACTTTCTATTTTCAAACAGCCACGTATAGACTTTCAAAATAAGCATGGCAAAGGCTATACTTGACATTTTTATTGAAGTAAAAGATGCAAAATATTATTATAAATAAAATAAAGCAAATCCTAATAAAATAAAATGATGCTCCAAGCAAAGCACATATCATGTGACGAATGAAAATATAGCTCCAAGTGAGGTTACCGATAATGTTGGAGACGAAAGAGGGGAGCATCCCCAAGCTTAGTTGCTTGGATCTTTCTTGAATATTACCTTGAGGTGCCTTGGGCATCCCCAAACTTAGGGTCTTTTCGCTCCTTCTTCTCCTCATATCGATATCTCACCCAAAACTCGAAAACTTCAATCACACAAAACTTAACAGAACATCGTGAGATAGGTTAGTATGATAAAGACAAATCATTCACTTCGGTACTGTGAAAGACAAGATTCATAAATGTTCTCACACAATTCCTACTATAGCATATCATTTCCACAATTTATATTGAGCAATATAAGCCATAGAAACTGTTCGCACACGAACACGTCACCGTGTACCTCCAACGCCGAGGGTGATGCACCGCAGCTCATGTCGAAGGAGACCCGGCCGGAAGCGCGGTACGCAAGCAATCCGGCGGGGCGCTTTTGAAGACCCGAAACCCCACACGTCCGGGAGGGACCCCGTCAGGGCGCGCGGAGGCTATGGGATGCCCTAGGTCAACCTGATCGCCCCTAGGGCCTCGAGGTTCGCCGCCCTGCAATAAGAAGAACAGATGAAGAACGAGAAAGAAGAAGAACTAGGGTTAAGGAGAAAAGATAAAAGATAAGAAGTGGTAGATGATTTGATCGATTGTGTGTCGTTCAATCGGCCGTCACCCCTTAGATATATAATAGGCGGTTGGACTTCCCGTGCAAGGAAAAGGCTTGGATTCACGTTCAAAACCCTAGTCAAATTTGGATTTGTTTTGTCCGAACTTTCCAAAACTGTTCGGTTTAAACTGGCTGCACCTTGCGGGTCTTGTTTGTGGTGGTAAATGATCTCGGATGGAAACGGCCCTAAAGCAATCTTGACCGTTTCGATGAGACGAACAACTTTCATGTTGAATGTTTTTCAATCAGAGGTCATATTGAGGGTCAAATCGGTCGTGCAAAACAGGCTATTCCCTCGTGCTACCCATCAGACATGTGTCTAGTGGGGCGCGCCACATCTCGCCTCGTGACAGGGCTGCACTCCGATTGCTCTAATTTTTGCATACGAACTCGGATTTGGACGATTTTTATATCAAAATCGATCGTTTCGACGAGACGAAGACAACCCGTGTAGATCAGTTTTCCATTTGAGGTTGTCTTGGGGCTTAATCGGCCAAACTGTACTCTAAATATAAGATCTTAGGACTTTGAGCATAGTTTCGGCCTTCGAGATGAAATCGGACGGCGATGACCCAAACTTCAAAGATGTTCATATCAACAATACAGAACTCTTTCATGTAGATCACTTCTCCATTTGAGTAGCATCATGAATGGATTCATCAATATAAATATATCACAGAAAGCATTCCTTTCATGATCCACGGGCATAGTATTTTTATTACTCTCCACATAAGAAATTTTATTCACATTCGTAATAGTGGGGTTATCATAGGAAACTTGAATACTATAAATTGTTTCCACATTAAAAGAGTAATGTTCAGTATTATGACAATAATTATCACAACTTTTGATAACATAAGTATCATCATAAGTAGTAACTTTGTTCTCATCATAGACAGGAGGCATGCAATCATCATAGCAAATTTGATCATTCAAAGTAGGGGGACTAGAAAGATAATCTTCATTAAGCATAACATCCCCAACCTTGGGACAAACATTAATTGCAGCAAACAAATTCTCAAACATGTCATTCTCATCAAACATAGCATCCCCAATCTCGTGGCTTGGCATATAATAAGCATAATCACTCTCATCATTAATAGTATGAATAGCACCTACGGTATAGCAATTGTTATCATCATAATTTTCCAAGTTGGTGCCAAGAAGATTTCCAAGATTATAAGAAGTATCATTATCATCCCAATCATAATCATCACAACAAGCAATAGGCATAACAAAGTCATCATCAATAGTTCTCTTGGACATTGTGCCATAAGATAAAGAAGCAATATCATCACAAGTGCATCATCTTCCACAATTATTTTTGATTCATTTTCATGAGGCACAACAACAATAGGAGCAACATTATTTGGGAGAGATACCTTTTTACCTCTATTCTTTCTTCTTTTCTTCTTCTTCACCACATCATGTGTGGGTTGAATTAATTTTTTCGAGCTTCTTATTGACGAGATTGGTTGAATAGGGAGCTCCTCCTCGTCACCTATTTCATCATAAGAGACAATAGGAGGGAAAGTGGAAATCTTTACCCTTTCATTAGTATTCCTTTTTATATTCCATTGGTTTTCCCGTGTTTCTATAGTTGGCAATATAAGAATTTTCATTGTAATTTACAATGCAAAACTTATGGATTTCTTTCAAATTAGTTTCAGCATGGTCCGTGAATATGAATGCTTCAAACCAACCATTGTTACGTGACAATTCTTCACACCCCAAAAATAAACAAAGTTCGTTATAAAGTTCAAGGGTGATCAAGTTATTGCAATATTTGGACACAATTCGATCATGAAAGAGCTTGCATAGGAAATTAAGGTGACCAACTTTATTGCAACATTCACAAGTAATAGGATAAAGAAGCATAATTTTGTAGCAAATTTATCTATCATCTTGAGAAAAATATTGGTTCTATCAATGTTATGCTTCTTACAAAATCTGTCATCCCTATAAGTCATGTCTTCACATAGTCTTTCCACTCCACAAAAATTGACATGCTTATAAGAAACATTTTTTTTATGACTAGCGCAATCACCATTAGCATTTTGGATATTTATATAATTCATACTAACAACATTGCAATCATGCTCATCATTCACACCAAACATTTTATTGAATTCTTATTCTATCAATTGAGCACAATTTTGCTTTCCATCATTTTCAAGAAAGACATTATAAAGATGAACAACATGAGACCACCTCAAATCCATTTTTAGGTTTCTTTTTATAGACCAAACTAGTGATAAAACCAGAAACTAAAAGATTCGCTTGCAAGATCTGAAGATATACATCAAGCACTCACCTCCCCGGCAACGGCGCCTGAAAAGAGCTTGATGTCTACTACGCAACTTTATTCTTGTAGACACACGTGTTGGGCCTCCAAGCACAGATTTTTGTAGGATAGTAGCAATTTTCCCTCAAGTGGATGACCTAAGGTTTATCATTCCGTGGGAGGAGTAGAATGAAGATAGTCTCTCTCAAACAACCCTGCAACCAAATAATAAAAAGCCGCTTGTGTCCCAAACAAACCAAATACGATGGTAATTTGCATGGGTGCACTAGTTCGGTGAAAAGATGGTGATACAAGTGTTATATGGATAGTAGATATTGATTTTTGTAATAAGAACAAAACAACAAGGTAGCAATTGATAAAACGGAGCACAAACAGTATTGCGATGCTTGAAAATGAGGCCTAGGGTCTGTAGTTTCGCTAGTGCAATCTCTCAACAATTCTAATCTAATTGGATCATATAACTATCTCTCAAAGTGCGATGAAGACTCACTCCAAAGTTCTTATCTAGCGGAGAACATTAAGAAGAAATTGTTTGTATCTATTCTTTCCGATCGATCTGTCAAGAGTTCGTACTAAAATAACACCAAAGCATATTCAGATTTATAATACTCAATCCAACACAAAGAACCTCAAAGAGTGCCCCAAGATTTCTACAGGAGAAACAAAAGACGAGAACGTGCATCAACCCCCGTGCATACATTACCCCAATGTCACCTCGGGAATCGGTGAGTTGAGTGCCAAAACATATCTCAAGTGAATCAATATAATACCCCATTGTCACCATGGTTATTCATATGCAAGACATATATCAGGTGCTCTCAAATCCATAAAAGTATTCAATCCTGTAAAACGGAAAGGGAAGACTCAATTCATCACAATATGATAGAGAGGTAGAAACACCATATGATCCAACTATATTAATAAAGCCCATGATACATCAAGATCGTGGCATCTCAAGAGCACGGGAGAGAGAGACTAAACACATAGCCACTGGTACAAACCCTCAACCCCGAGGGTGGACTACTCCCTCATCATCATGGATATCATAGGGATGATGAAGATGGCCTCCGGTGATGATCTCCCCCTCCGGCAGGGTGCCGGAACGGGCTCCTGATTGGTTTTTCATGGCCACAGAGCCTTGTAGCGGTGGAACTTCCGATCTAGGGTTATTTGTGATGGTTTCTCTATTTATAGGATTTTTCAGTGTTGGAATCACGCGAAGATGGGTCTCGAGGTGAGCACAACCCACCGGGAAGCTCCTGGGCCCCCTAGCGCACCCTGGTGTCTTGTGCCCTACTCCTTCACCTTCTAGTCCTTCCATGAAGCTTCGGGGGTCTCTTTTGTTCCAAAAAAACCATCAAAAAGTTTCAGCTCATTTGGAGAACTTTCATTTCTGCACAAAAAACAACACCACAGTAGTTCTGCTGAAAACAGCGTCAGTCCGGGTTAGTTCCATGCAAATCATACCAAAACCATATAAAATTGTTGTAAACATGGCATGAATACTTCATAAATTATAGATACGTTGGAGACGTATCAGCATCCCGAAGCTTAATTCCTACTCGTCCTCGAGTAGGTAAATGATAAAAGAAACAATTTATGAAGTGTAAATGCTAGCATCATGACGAGTATGAAGGGATTGAAATTATCATTGATCAAACTTATCATTTACCTACACAAACAAATAAGAACCTTGCAACAAACGCGATAAAGGGGGTGTCAATCCCTTCACGTCCACTTGCAAAAGTGAGATCTGATAGAGATGATAGGATAATATTTTTGGTATTTTTATGATAAAGACTAAAAGTAAAGAAAGCAAAATAACCGGTAACAGAAATAACGGTAGATTAATATGATAGAGAATAGACCCGGGGGCCATAGGTTTCACTAGTGGCTTCTCTCAAGATAGCATAAGTATTACGGTGGGTGAACGAATTACTATCGAGCAATTGATAGAATTGAGCATAGTTATGAGAATATCTGGGCATGATCATGTATATAGGCATCACATCCGTGACAAGTAGACCGACTCCTGCCTGCATCTACTACTATTACTCCACAAATCGACCGCTATCCAGCATGCATCTAGAGTATTAAGTTCATAAGAAAGGAGTAATGCTTTAAGCAAGATGACATGATGTAGAGGGATAAACTCATGCAATATGATATAAACCCCATCTTTTTATCCTCGATGGCAACAATACAATACGTGTCGTTTCCCCTACTGTCACTGGGATCGAGCACCCCATGATTGAACCCAAAGCTAAGCACTTCTCCCATTGCAAGAAAGATCAATCTAGTAGGCCAAACCAAACTGAAATTCAAAGAGACTTGCAAAGATAACCAATCATACATAAAAGAATTCAGAGGAGATTCAAATATTGTTCATAGATAATCTTGATCATAAACCCACAATTCATCGGATCTCGACAAACACACCGCAAAAAGAGTTACATCGAATAGAACTCGAAGAAGATCGAGGAGAACTTTGTATTGAGATCCAAAGAGAGAGAAGAAGCCATCTAGCTAATAACTATGGACCCGACGGTCTGTGGTAAACTACTCACACATCATCGGAGTGGCTATGGTGTTGATGTAGAAGCGCTCCGTGATCGATTCCCCCTCCGGCGGAGTTCCGGAAAAGGCCCCAAGATGGGATCTCACGGGTACAGAAGGTTGCGGTGTTGGAAATAGGTTTTCGTGGTGCTCCTGGATGGTTTCGGGGTACGTAGGTATATATAAGAGGAAGAAGTAGGTCGGTGGAGCCACGAGGGGCCCACAAGGGTGGAGGGCGCGCCTAGGGGGGTAGGCGCGCCCCCTGCCTTTTGGCCTCCTTGTTGATTGCTTGACGTCCACTCCAAGTCCTCTAGATCACGTTTGTTCTAAAAATCGCGCTCCCGAAGGTTTCATTCCGTTTGGACTCCATTTGATATTCCTTTTCTGCAAAACACTGAAATAGGCAAAAAAATAGAAATTTGCACGGGGCCTTGGGTTAATAGGTTAGTCCCAAAAATAATATAAAAGTGTATAATAAAGCCCATTAATCATCCAAAATAGAATATATAATAGCATGGAGAAATAAAAAATTATAGATACGTTGGAGACGTATCAAGCATCCCCAAGCTTAATTCCTGCTCATCCTCGAGTAGGTAAATGATAAAAACAGAATTTTTGATGTGGAATGCTACCTAGTATATTCTTCAATGTAATTTTCTTTATTGTGGCATGAATGTTCAGATCCAAAAGATTCAAGATAAAAGTTTAGTATTGACATAAAAATAATAATACTTCAAGCATACTAACCAAGCAATTATGTCTTCTCAAAATAACATAGCCAAAGAAAGTTGATCCCTACAAAATCATATAGTTTGGCCATGCTTCATTTTCGTCACACAAGAATGCTCTCATCTTGCACAACCCCGATGACAAGCCAAGCAATTGTTTCATACTTTAGTAATCTCAAACTTTTTTCAACTTTCACACAATACATGAGCGTGAGCCATGCATATAGCACTATGGGTGGAATAGAATATGATGATGGGGGTTGTGTGGAGAAGACAAAAAAGGAGAAAGTCTCACATTGACGCGGCTAATGAACGGGCTAGGGAGATGCCCATCAATTAATGTCAATGCAAGGAGTAGGGATTATCATGCAACGGATGCACTAGAGCTATAAATGTATGAAAGCTCAACAAAAAACTAAGTGGGTGTGTATCCAACTTGCTTGCTCACGAAGACCTAGGGCATTTGAGGAAGCCCATTGTTGGAATATACAAGCCAAGTTCTATAATGAAAAATTCCCACTAGTATATGAAAGTGACAAAACAAGAGACTTTCTATCATAAAGATCAAGGTACTACTTTGACGCACAAGTGTGGAAAAAGGATAGTAGCACTGTCCCCTTGTTTTGGGCCTTCCTTTTTTTGGTCTTCGTCTTTTTTTATTTGGCACAATGCTCTATTTATAAGGATCATCACACTTCTATTTATTTACAACTCAATGTTTACAACTCGATACTAGAACAAAATATGACTCGATATGAATGCCTCCGGCGGTGTACCGGGATGAGCAATGAATCAAGAGTGACATGTATGAAATAATATGCATGGTGGCTTTGCCACAAATACGATGTCAACTACATGATCATGGAAGGCAATATGACAATGATGGAGCGTGTCATAATAAACGGAACGGTGGAAAGTTGCATGGCAATATATCTCGGAATGGCTATGGAAATACCATAATAGGTAGGTATGGTGGCTGTTTTGAGGAAGATATAAGGAGGTTTATGTGTGATAGAGCGTATCGTATCATGGGGTTTGGATGCACCGGCGGAGTTTGCAGCATCTCTCAAGGTGAGAAAGGACAATGCACGGTACCGAAGAGGCTAGCAATGGTGAAAGGTTGAGAGTGCGTATAATCCATGGACTCAACATTAGTCATAAAGAACTGTGACGCCCCCGATTTGACCGTACACTAATCATGCACGCAAATGTGTACGATCACGATCAGGGACTCACGGGAAGATATCACAACACAACTCTAAAACATAAATAAGTCATACAAGCATTATAATACAAGCCAGGGCCCTCGAGGGCTCGAATACAAGTGCTCGATCATAGACGAGTCAGCGGAAGCAACAATATCTGAGTACAGACATAAGTTAAACAAGTTTGCCTTAAGAAGGCTAGCACAAAAGTAGCAACGATCGAAAAGGCAAGGCCTCCTGCCTGGGACCTCCTAACTACTCCTGGTCGTCGTCAGCGGCCTGCACGTAGTAGTAGGCACCTCCAGTGTCGTAGGTGTCGCCATCGACGGTGGCGTCTGGCTCCTGAACTCCAACATCTGATTGCGACAATCCGATATAGAAAGGGGAAAAGAGGGAGAAAAGCAACCGTGAGTACTCATCCAAAGTACTCGCAAGCAAGGAGCTACACTACATATGCATGGGTATATGTGTAAAGAGGCATATCAGTGGACTGAACTGCAGAATGCCGGAATAAGAGGGGGGATAGCTAGTCCTGTTGAAGACTACGCTTCTGGACATCTCCATCTTGCAGCAGGTAGAAGAGAGTAGATTGAAGTCCTCCAAGTAGCATCGCATAGCATAATCCTACCCGGCGATCCCCTCCTCGTCACCCTGTTAGAGAGCGATCACCGGGTTGTATCTGGCACTTGGAAGGGTGTATTTTATTCAGTATCCAGTTCTAGTTGTCATAAGCTCAAGGTACAACTCCGGGTCGTCCTTTTACCGAGGGACACGGCTATTCGAATAGATAAACTTCCCTGCAGGGGTGCACCACATAACCCAACACGCTCGATCCCATTTGCTGGACACACTTTTCTGGGTCATGCCCGGCCTCGTAAGATCAACACGTCGCAGCCCCACCTAGGCTCAATAGAGAGGTCAGCACGCCGGTCTAACCCTATGCGCGCAGGGGTCTGGGCCCATCGCCCTATGCACACCTGCACGTTGCGTACGCGGCCGGAAGCAGACCTAGCCTAGTGGCGTTCCAGTCCAATCCGGCGCGCGCCACTCATTCGCTGACGTCAAAAGAGCTTCGGCTGATACCACGACGTCGGGATACCCATAACTACTCCCACGTAGATGGTTAGTGCGTATAGACCAAATGGCCAGACTCAGATCAAATACCAAGATCTCGTTAAGCGTGTTAAGTATCCGCGAACGCCGACCAGGGCCAGGCCCACCTCTCACCTAGGCGGTCTCAACCTGCCCTGTAGCTCCGCCACAAAGATCCACTTGCGGGTACTCCTACGAGCCGACCCGACTTTAGTCATCACACGTGTCATGTATATAGTATTTAAGTATATGCCCGTGTTCACCGCCCAGGTGATCACGGCCCGATAGTATAGCACAGCAGACGGACAAGAATGTAGGGCCACTGATGGAAATCTAGCATCCTAGACTAAGCATGTAGGATTGCAGGTAAAGGTATCAACAATAGTAGCAAGGATAGGCTATGCATCAGAATAGGATATCGAAAGTAGTAACATGCTACACTACTCTAATGCAAGTAGTAGAGAGTAGAGTAGGCGATATCTGGTGATCAAGGGGGGGGCTTGCCTGGTTGCTCTGGCAAGTAGGAGGGGTCGTCGACTCCGTAGTCGAACTGGGCAGCAGCAGTGTCGGTCTCGTAGTCTACCGGAGAGAAGAGGGGGAAGAAACAGTAAATACAATGCAAACATAAGCATGACGATGCGTGACATGACAATGAGCGGTGCTAGGGGTGTCTTAACGCGACAATAGGTGGTACCGGTGAAGGGGGGGAACATCCGGGAGGTATGCCCGATGTTTCACGTTTTCGGACAGACGGACCGGAGGGGGAAAGTTGCTAGTTCGATAGGTTAGGGAGGTGTGGTGGATGAACGGACTGCGTATTCGGATTCGTCTCGTCGTTCTGAGCAACTTTCATATAGAAAACATTTTCATCCGAGTTACGGTTTAAAAGATATGAATTTTCAAAGTTTATTTGAATTTCTGGAATTATTTAATTAACAGAAAAAGGGATATGACGTCAGCATGGCGTAGGAGTGACGTCAGCGGTCAACAGTCCGGGTTGACTAGTCAAACTGACAAGGGGGGCCCACCTGTCATAGACAGTGGGTTAACAGAGGATTAAACTAATTAGTTTTTAGTTAATTAATTAACTACTGAGCCCACCTGTCAGTGAGAGATTATTTAAACTAATTAATTTTATTTATAAAACATTTTCTTTTTCTTTTCTTTTTTTTTAATTATTGCGGCGGGGCCCGCATGTCAGTGACTGGGCCTGCCCAGTCAGCAGTTGACTGGGTCAACCCAGTCAACTAGGGCCCGTGGGGGCCACTGGCAGTGACCCAGGGGGTGGCCCCAGGTGTGCCACGTCGGCGGCCGGCGCCGGAGCAACGCCGGCGACCAGACGCACGGCGGCGCGGCTCGGGAGGGGTACGGGTTTCGCGTACAGGGGGTCTCCGGAGGCGTGGCTGGGCGCGTTCGACGCGGCTCGACGTCGCGCGTCCAACGGCGGTGGTCGGAGGGGCTGGAACGGCCGGAGTCGACCGCTACGAGCTCGCCGGCGGCGAGGTGCTACGGGTGCCCGACGGAAGCTACGCTAGAGCGCGCGAACGGGCAAGCGTATGGGCTGGGGGGCATCTACGTACGGCGGGGAGTGCAACGGGCTTAACCCCGTGACCAATTGGTCACCGGAGACCCGCCGGCGGCGAGCTCCGCGGCGCGGCGTTCGGGCGCGCGTGGGGGAGCAGCTACGGAGCGCGGGCGAGCTAGCGGAGAGGGGGAGGAGGTAGAGGAGCTCACAGTGGAGCCGTAGGGAGTGGCAGCGAGCTCGGGGAGGGCGCGGGGTAGCCGGAGTCGGCGACGATCGACGGCGGACGTGCGGGGAAGACGAGCTCGGGGAGGTCGATGCAGTGGCGCTCGGCTCGTTCCCGATGGCGCAGTCGGCGTAGTCGACGGCGGGGAGTCGTTCGGGCACGTCGTCGGGGCGATCTGGGCACGGTGGCCGCGGGAACTACGGTGAACGGCGGCGAGCGCGCTCGGGCAGAGGGGAACGGAGGGGAGAGGGAGGGGGATCTGGCGGGGGAGAAGGCGCAGAGGCCGAGGGAGAGCGGGGGCGAGTGGGAGAGAGGCCCGAGGAGGCGGGGGAGCTGGCGCCCTTATCCTCCCCGTCGCCGGCGAGGGGGTGCGGCGGGGACGGCCACTGTTCCGCCCCCGGTCGGGGGAACAGGGAAGGGGCGAGGGGGAGAGTGGGCTGGGCCGGGGTCGGGGGTCGCGGCCCAGATTGGGCCGGGGGTCAGTGGGGGGGGAAGGCCTAGTTTGGGCCACGGGTCCAGTGAGGGGGGAAGGGCCTTTTCCTTTTTTCTTCCTTTTCTGTTCTGTTTGTTTTCTGTTTTCTTTTTATTTACTTATTTCCTTATCTATTTTATTTCACTTAAAGTATTTAGGCATTTTATAAAAAGGAGTTTTCTCCACCATAATTACCAGTGTAATATTTGGCTCCCACTGAACATTTTTGTTTGAGTTTTTGAAAACTTTTATTTTTCACTTTAATTACATTTGAAGTTGAACTAGGAGTTTGAAAAGGAAGGTGATTCAAATGTGATCAAGCCCTGTTTAGCAACATGATTAGCTTAATCACAGGGAGTTACTGTAGCATGATTCCCAGGGTGTTACAAATCTCCTCCACTACAAGAAATCTCGTCCCGAGATTTAGGAGGTAGAAGGAAACAATGCGGGGTATTCTTCGCGCAGACGATCCTCTCGTTCCCAAGTGGCCTCACCTTCAGAATGGTGCGACCACTGGACTTTGAGAAACTTGATCGCCTTCTGACGTGTGCGGCGTTCAGCTTGGTCGAGAATGCGGACCGGATGCTCCTTATAGGAGAGGTCTTGCTGCAATTCGAGCACTTCATGATCCACAGCTCGGATTGGATCCTTGAAGCAACGGCGGAGCTGTGACACATGGAACACATCGTGAACCTGAGAAAGGTTCGGCGGTAGTTCCAGTTGGTATGCCACTTTTCCACGCCTTTCGAGAATAGTGAATGGGCCAATATAGCGAGGAGCTAGTTTGCCCTTGATCCCGAATCGGTGAGCACCCTTCATAGGTGTGACTCGAAGATAAGCTTTTTCGCCCGGTTGATAGACCATGTCTTTATGATGACGGTCATACTGACTCTTCTGACGTGACTGAGCAGTCTTGAGATTCTCGCGAATAATGCGGACTTGTTCTTCGGCATCTTGGATAATATCCGGACCGAAGAGTGGACGTTCCCCAGTTTCTGACCAGTTCAGAGGGGTTCGGCACTTTCGTCCATATAACACTTCGAAGGGGGCCATCTTCAGACTAGCTTGATAGCTATTATTATAGGAGAACTCAGCATACGGGAGAGATTCCTCCCATTTCTTGCCGAAGGAAATAACGCAAGCTCGAAGCATGTCTTCGAGAACTTGATTGACGCGTTCAACTTGTCCTTGCGATTGAGGATGAAACGCAGTACTGAATGACAGATGAGTGCCCATAGCTTCTTGGAAACTTGCCCAGAATCTTGAAGTGAATAAGCTACCACGGTCTGAACTGATAACCAATGGAATACCGTGGAGTGAAACAATCCTGGACATATAGAGCGTTGCCAACTGGCTAGCAGTGATCGTTTCTTTGACTGCCAGGAAATGTGCAACTTTGGAAAGCCGGTCAATGATGACAAGAATAGCATCATTACCTTTCTGCGATTTGGGAAATCCAGTGAAGAAGTCCATCTCAACATGGTCCCATTTCCATTCAGGAATAGAGATAGGTTGCAGAGTTCCAGCAGGCCTTTGATGTTCTGCTTTGATACGACGGAAAACGTCACACTCAGCAACATAACGAGCAATGTCTTGCTTCATATTAGTCCACCAGAATCTCTGACGGATATCTTGGTACATCTGTTGGAAATATGGCCTAGAGGCAATAATAAATGGTTATTATTATATTTCTTTGTTCATGGTAATTGTCTATTATTCATGCTATAATTGTATTGTCCGGAAATCGTAATACATGTGTGAATACATAGACCACAACCTGTCCCTAGTAAGCCTCTAGTTGACTAGCTCGTTGATCAACAGATAGTCATGGTTTCCTGACTATGGACATTGGATGTCATTGATAACGGGATCACATCATTAGGATAATGATGTGATGGACAAGACCCAACTTAAGCATAGCATAAAAGATCGTGTAGTTTCGTTTGCTAGAGCTTTTCCAATGTCAAGTATCTTTTCCTTAGACCATGAGATCGTGCAACTCCCGGATACCGTAGGAGTGCTTTGGGTGTGCCAAACGTCACAACGTAACTGGGTGACTATAAAGGTGCATTACGGGTATCTCCGAAAGTGTCTGTTGGGTTGGCACGGATCGAGACTGGGATTTGTCACTCCGTGTGACGGAGAGGTATCTCTGGGCCCACTCGGCAATGCATCATCATAATGAGCTTAATGTGACTAAAGCGTTAGTCACGGGATCATGCATTGCGGTACGAGTAAAGAGACTTGCCGGTAACGAGATTGAACTAGGTATTGGGATACCGACGATCGAATCTCGGGCAAGTAACATACCGTTTGACAAAGGGAATTGCATACGGGATTGACTGAATCCTCGACATCGTGGTTCATCCGATGAGATCATCATGGAACGTGTGGGAGCCAACATGGGTATCCAGATCCCGCTGTTGGTTATTGACCGGGGAGGCGTCTCGGTCATGTCTGCATGTCTCCCGAACCCGTAGGGTCTACACACTTAAGGTCCGGTGACGCTAGGGTTGTAGAGATATATGTATGCGGAAATCCGAAAGTTGTTCGGAGTCCCGGATGAGATCCCGGACGTCACGAGGAGTTCCGGAATGGTCCGGAGGTAAAGATTTATATATGGGAAGTCTTATTTTGGTCGCCGGAAAAGTTTCGCACTTTATCGGTATTGTACCGGGAGTGCCGAAAGGGGTCCGGGGGTCCACCAGCCCCGGGGGGCCACATGGGCTGTAAGGGGTGCGCCTTGGCCTATATGGGCCAAGGGCACCAGCCCCAAGAGGCCCATGCGCAAGAGATAAGAAAAAAAAGGGAGAGTCCTAAAGGGGGAAGGCACCTCCGAGGTGCCTTAGGGGGGAAGGACTCCCCCCTGGCCGCACCCTTCCTTGGAGGAAGGGGCAAGGCTGCGCCCCCCCTCTCCCTTGGCCCTATATATAGTGGGGGAAGGGAGGGCAGCAATATCTAAGCCTTGGGCGCCTCCCTCCTCCCCTGCAACACCTCTCTCTCTCTCGCAGAAGCTCGGCGAAGCCCTGCCGGAGACCCGCTACATCCACCACCACGCCGTCGTGCTGTTGGATCTCCATCAACCTCTCCTTCCCCCTTGCTGGATCAAGAAGGAGGAGACGTTGTTGCACCGTACGTGTGTTGAACGCGGAGGTGCCGTACGTTCGGCACTCGGTCATCTGTGATTTGGATCACGGCGAGTACGACTCCGTCATCCACGTTCATTGGAACGCTTCCGCTCGCGATCTACAAGGGTATGTAGATGCACTCCTTTCCCCTCCTTGCTAGTAGACTCCATAGATGCATCTTGGTGAGCGTAGGAAAATTTTAAAATTATGCTACGATTCCCAACAGTGGAATCAGAGCCAGGTCTATGCGTAGTTACTATGCACGAGTAGAACACAAAGTAGTTGTGGGCGTTGAGTTTGCCAATTCTTCTTGCCGCTACTAGTCTTTTCTTGTTTCGGCGGCATTGTAGGATGAAGCGGCCCGGACCGACCTTACATGTACTCTTACGTGAGACAGGTTCCACCGTCTAACATGCACTAGATGCATAAGGTGGCTAGCGGGTGTCTGTCTCTCCTACTTTAGTCGGAACGGATTCGATGAAAAGGGTCCTTATGAAGGGTAAATAGAAATTGGCAAATCACGTTGTGGTCATACGTAGGTAAGAAACGTTCTTGCTAGAAACCTACAAACCACGTAAAAACTTGCAACAACAATTAGAGGACGTCTAACTTGTTTTTGCAGCAAGTGCCATGTGATGTGATATGGCCAGAAGATGTGATGAATGATATATGTGATGTATGAGATTGATCATATTCTTGTAATAGGAATCACGACTTGCATGTCGATGAGTATGACAACCGGCAGGAGCCATAGGAGTTGTCTTTATTATTTTGCATGACCTGCGAGTCATTGAATAACGCCATGTAAATTACTTTACTTTGTTGCTAAACGAGTTGGCCATAGAAGTAGAAGTAATCGTTGGCGTGACAACTTCATGAAGACACAATGATGGAGATCATGATGATGGAGATCATGGTGTCATGCCGGTGACAAAGATGATCATGGTGCCCCGAAGATGGAGATCAAAGGAGCATGATGATATTGGCCATATCATGTCACTATTTGATTGCATGTGATGTTTATCATGTTTTTGCATCTTATTTGCTTAGAACGACGGTAGCAAGTAGGATGATCCCTTATAATAATTTCAAGAAAGTGTTCACCCTAACTGTGCACCGTTGCGAAGGTTCGTCGTTTCGAAGCACCACGTGATGATCGGGTGTGATAGATTCTTACGTTCGAATACAATGGGTGTTGACGAGCCTAGCATGTACAGACATGGCCTCGGAACACACGCAATACACTTAGGTTGACTTGACGAGCCTAGCATGTACAGACATGGCCTCGGAACACGGAGGACCGAAAGGTCGAGCATGAGTCGTATAGAAGATACGATCAACATGGAGATGTTCACCGATCTTGACTAGTCCGTCTCACGTGATGATCGGACACGGCCTAGTTAAACTCGGATCATGTTTCACTTAGATGACCAGAGGGATGTCTATCTGAGTGGGAGTTCATAATCAGATGAACTTCATTATCATGAACATAGTCAAATAGGTATTTGCAAATTATGTCATAGCTTGCGCTTTAGTTCTACTGATTAAGATATGTTCCTAGAGAAAATTTAGTTGAAAGTTGGTAGTAGCAATTATGCGGACTGGGTCCGTAAACTGAGGATTGTCCTCATTGCTGCACAGAAGGCTTATGTCCTTAATGCACCGCTCGGTGTGCTGAACCTCAGCGTCGTCTGTAGATGTTACGAAACATCTGACATACACGTTTTGATTACTACGTGATAGTTCAGTGCGGTTTAGAATTGTGGCACCAAAGACGTTCTTGAAACGTCGCAGAACATGTGAGATGTTCCGAAGACTGAAATTGGGATTTCAGACTAGTGCCCACGTCAAGAGGTATGAGACCTCTGACAAGTTCTTAAGCCTGCAAACTAAGGGAGAAAAGCTCAATCGTTGAGCATGTGCTCAGATTGTCTGAGTGCCACAATCGCTTGAATCGAGTGGGAGTTAATCTCCCAGATGAGATAGTGATAGTTCCCCATAGTCATTGCCACCAAGCTAGTAGAGCTTCGTGATGAACTATAACATATCAAGGATAGTTATGATGATCCTTGAGCTATTCGCGATGTTTGACACCGCGAGAGTAGAAATCAAGAAGGAGCATCAATTGTTGATGGTTAGTAAAACCACTAGTTTAAGAAGGGCAAGGGCAAAAGGGATACTTCATGAAACAGCAAGTCATTTGCTGCTCTAGTGTAGAATCCCAAGGTTGAACCCAAACCCGAGACTAAGTGCTTCTATGAGAGGAACGGTCACTGAAGCAGTAATACCCTAGATATTTGGTAGATGAGAAGGCAGGCAAGGTCGACAGAAGTATATTGGATATACGTTATATGAATGTGTACTTTACTAGTACTCCTAGCAGCACCAGGGTATTAGATACTGGTTCGGTTGCTAAGTGTTAGTAACTCGAAATAAAAGCTGCGGAATAAATGGAGACTAGCTAAAGGTGAGATGACGATATGTATTGGAAGTGTTTCCAAGGTTGATGTGATCAAGCATCGCATGCTCCCTCTACTATCGAGATTTGGTGTTTGCGTTGAACATGATTGGATTATGTTTACCGCAAAACGGTTATTCATTTAAGAAGAATAATGGTTACTCTGTTTATTTGAATAATACCTTCAATGGTCTTGCACCTAAAATGAATCTCGATCGTAGTGATACACATGTTCATGCCAAAAGATATAAGATAGTAATGATAGTACCACATACTTGTGGCACTGCCACTTGAGTCATATTGGTGTAGAACGCATGAAGAAGCTCCATGTAGGTGGATCTTTGGACTCACTCATTTTTGAAAAGATTGAGACATGCGAACCATGTCTATTGGTATATATGCATGAAGAAACTCCATACAGATGGATCGTTTGGACTCACTTGATTATGAATCACTTGAGACATGCAAATCATACCACATGGGCAAGATGACTGAAAGGCCTCGTTTTCAGTAAGATGGAACAAGAGAGCAATTTATTGGAAGTAATACATTTTGATGTATGCAGTCCAATGAATGCTAAGGCATGCAGTGGATATCGTTATGTTCTTACTTCACAGATGATTTGAGTAGATACTGAGTGTATTTACTTGATGAAACACTAGTCTGAATTATTGAAAGGTTCAAGCAATTTCAGAGTGAAGTTGAAGATCGTCGTGACAAGAGGATAAAATGTCTGTGATATGATCATAGAGATGAGTATCTGAGATACGAGTTTGGCACACAATTGAGACATTGTGGAAAGTGTTTCACAATTAATACCGCCTGGAACACCATAGTGTGATGGTGTGTCCGAACATCATAACTGCACCCTATTGGATATGGTGCATACCATGATGTTTCTTATCAAATTACCACTATCGTTTATGGGTTAGGCATTAGAGACAACCGCATTCACTTTAAAAGGGGCACCACGCAATTCCGTTGAGACGACACCATTTATAGAAACCTAAGTTGTCGTTTCTTAAAAGTTTGGGGCTGCTATGCTTATGTGAAAAAGTTTCAGGCTGATAAGCTCGAACCCAAAGCGGATAAATGCATCTTCATAGAATACCCAAAAACAGTTGGGTATACCTCCTATTTCAGATCTGGAAGCAAAAGTAATTGCTTCTAGAAATGAGTCCTTTCTCGAGGAAAAGTTTCTCTCGAAAGAATTGAGTGGGAGGATGGTGGAGACTTGATAAGGTTATTGAACCGTCGCTTCAACTAGTATGTAGCAGGGCACAGGAAGTTGTTCCTGTGGCACCTACACCAATTGAAGTGGAAGCTTATGATAGTAATCATGAAACTTCGGATCAAGTCACTACCAAACCTCGTAGGACGACGAGGATGCGCACTACTTCAGAGTAATGCGTGATCATGTCTTGGAAGTCATGTTGCTAGACAACAATGAACCTACGAGCTATGGAGAAGCGATGGTGGGCCCATATTCCGACGAATGGCTTGAGGCCATGAAATCCGAGATAGAGTCCATGTATCAGAACAAAGCATGGACTTTGGTGAACTTGCCCGATGATCGGCAAGCCATTGAGATAAATGGATCTTTAAGAAGAAGACGGACATGGACGGTAATGTTACCGTCTATGAAGCTCGACTTGTGGCAAAGAGTATTTTCACAAGTTCAAGGAGTTGACTACGATGAGTTTTTCTCATCCGTAGCGATGCTTAGGTCCGTCGGAATCATGTTAGCATTAGCTACATTTATGAAATCTGGCAGATGGATGTCAAAACAAGTTTCCTTACCAGTTTTCGTAAGGAAAGGTTGTATGTGATACAATCAGAAAGGTTTTGTCGATCCTAAGGATGCTAAAAGGTATGCTAGCTCCAGCGATCCTTTCATGGATTAGAGCAAGCATCTCGGAGTCAGAATATACGCTTTGATGGGGTGATCAAAGTTTTTGGGTTTATACAAAGTTTGTTAGAAACTTGTATTTACAATAAAGTGAGTGGGAGCGCTACAACATTTCTGATAAGTATATGTGAATGACATATTGTTGATCCAAAATGATGTAAAATTTCTGGAAAGCATAAAGGGTTATTTGAAAGGAGTTTTTCAAAGGAAGACCTGGATAAAGCTACTTACATATTTGGGCATCAAGATCCATAGAGATAGATCAAGACGCCTGATGATACTTTCAAAAGAAAGCACACCTTGACATGATTTTGAAAGAGTTCAAAATAGATCAGCAAAGAAGGAGTTCTTGGCTGTGTTACAAGGTGTGAGTATTGAGTGAGACTCAAGACCTGACCACAGCAGAAGATAGAGAAAGGACGAAGGTCGTCCCCTATGCTTTAGACGTAGGCTCTATAGTATGCTATGCTGTGTACCGCACATGTAGTGTGCCTTGCCATGAGTTGGTCAAGAGGGTATAATGGTGATCCGGGAAAGGATCTCATGACAGCGGTCGAACTTATCCTTAGTACCTAGTGGATTAAGGAATTTTCTCGATTATGGAGGTGGAAAGGAGTTCGTCGTAAAGGGTTACGTCGATGCGAACTTTGACACTAATCCGGATGACTCTGAGTAGTAAACCGGATTCGTATAGTAGAGCAATTATTTGAAATGGCTCCAAATAGCACGTGGTAGCATCCACAAGATGACATAGATATTCGTAAAGCACACGGTTCTGAAAGGTTCAGACCCGTTGACTAATAACCTCTCTCACAAGCATAACATGACCAAACCAGAACACATTGAGTGATAATCACATAGTGATGTGAACTAGATTGATGACTCTAGTAAACTCTTTAGATGTTGGTCACATGGTGATGTGACCAGTGAGTGTTAATCACATGGTGATGTGAACTAGATTATTGACTCTAGTGCAAGTGGGAGACTGTTGGAAATATGCCCTAGAGGCAATAATAAATGGTTATTATTATATTTCTTTGTTCATGGTAATTGTCTATTATTCATGCTATAATTGTATTGTCCGGAAATCGTAATACATGTGTGAATACATAGACCACAACCTGTCCCTAGTAAGCCTCTAGTTGACTAGCTCGTTGATCAACAGATAGTCATGGTTTCCTGACTATGGACATTGGATGTCATTGATAACGGGATCACATCATTAGGAGAATGATGTGATGGACAAGACCCAACTTAAGCATAGCATAAAAGATCGTGTAGTTTCGTTTGCTAGAGCTTTTCCAATGTCAAGTATCTTTTCCTTAGACCATGAGATCGTGCAACTCCCGGATACCGTAGGAGTGCTTTGGGTGTGCCAAACGTCACAACGTAACTGGGTGACTATAAAGGTGCATTACGGGTATCTCCGAAAGTGTCTGTTGGGTTGGCACGGATCGAGACTGGGATTTGTCACTCCGTGTGACGGAGAGGTATCTCTGGGCCCACTCGGTAATGCATCATCATAATGAGCTCAATGTGACTAAAGCGTTAGTCACGGGATCATGCATTGCGGTACGAGTAAAGAGACTTGCCGGTAACGAGATTGAACTAGGTATTGGGATACCGACGATCGAATCTCGGGCAAGTAACATACCGTTTGACAAAGGGAATTGCATACGGGATTGATTGAATCCTCGACACCGTGGTTCATCCGATGAGATCATCGTGGAACATGTGGGAGCCAACATGGGTATCCAGATCCCGCTGTTGGTTATTGACCGGAGAGGCGTCTCGGTCATGTCTGCATGTCTCCCGAACCCGTAGGGTCTACACACTTAAGGTCCGGTGACGCTAGGGTTGTAGAGATATATGTATGCGGAAACCCGAAAGTTGTTCGGAGTCCCGGATGAGATCCCGGACGTCACGAGGAGTTCCGGAATGGTCCGGAGGTAAAGATTTATATATGGGAAGTCTTATTTTGGTCGCCGGAAAAGTTTCGCACTTTATCGGTATTGTACCGGGAGTGCCGAAAGGGGTCCGGGGGTCCACCAAGGGGGTCCACCAGCCCCGGGGGGCCACATGGGCTGTAAGGGGTGCGCCTTGGCCTATATGGGCCAAGGGCACCAGCCCCAAGAGGCCCATGCGCAAGAGATAAGAAAAAAAGGGAGAGTCCTAAAGGGGGAAGGCACCTCCGAGGTGCCTTGGGGGGGAAGGACTCCCCCCTGGCCGCACCCTTCCTTGGAGGAAGGGGCAAGGCTGCGCCCCCCCCCCTCTCCCTTGTCCCTATATATAGTGGGGGAAGGGAGGGCAGCAATATCTAAGCCTTGGGCGCCTCCCTCCTCCCCTGCAACACCTCTCTCTCTCTCGCAGAAGCTGGGCGAAGCCCTGCCGGAGACCCGCTACATCCACCACCACGCCGTCGTGCTGTTGGATCTCCATCAACCTCTCCTTCCCCCTTGCTGGATCAAGAAGGAGGAGACGTTGTTGCACCGTACGTGTGTTGAACGCGGAGGTGCCGTACGTTCGGCACTCGGTCATCGGTGATTTGGATCACGGCGAGTACGACTCCGTCATCCACGTTCATTGGAACGCTTCCGCTCGCGATCTACAAGGGTATGTAGATGCACTCCTTTCCCCTCGTTGCTAGTAGACTCCATAGATGCATCTTGGTGAGCGTAGGAAAATTTTAAAATTATGCTACGATTCCCAACAACATCTTTGTACTACCAGGATGGATACTTAGAGGCGTATCATGAGCTTCTTTCATAACTTCCTGTGTCATATCCAGGTTTTTCTCTGCACATGGCACCACTAGGCGGCCCTTGAAGTATAGGGTGCCATCTTCAGAAATGGTGAAGAATGAGGGCTTTCCTTCTGCGAGGTAGCGCTTAATCTTGTGGGCTTCAGAGTCATACCTCTGTAGCCTTTTGATGCTGTCCTCGAGATCTGGTTTAGCAACTAGGGTATTGAGGGAACCCTGGGTAACAACGTGGAGGTTCACCTTGCCAAATTCTTTAGGAGGGGGAGCGAGTGCACCCGGAGGAACAATATGGAGGTTCAGCTTCCTGAATTCTTCAACAAGCGAGGGTTGAACTTTATGAACCTGGAGGTGGTTGCAGTAAGACTTGCGGCTCAAGGCATCAGCCATTACATTAGCCTTGCCTGGAGTATAGGAAATACCCAAGTCAAAGTCTGCAACAAGCTCCATCCATCTCTGCTGACGGAGGTTCAGATCTGGTTGAGTAAACAGATACTTCAGACTTTGGTGGTCAGTGAAGATCTCGCAACGATTACCGAGAAGGTAATGTCGCCACTACTTCAGCGCATGAATGACAGCAGCAAGTTCGAGGTCGTGAACTGGGTAGTTCTCTTCGTGAGGGCGCAATTGTCGAGAGGCATAAGCAATCACTTTGCGGTCTTGCATTAGGACACAGCCTAATCCTTGACGGGAAGCGTCGCAATAGATGACGAAGTCCTTCTTAGTATCAGGTGGAGCTAGAACTGGGGCAGAAGTCAACTTGTCTTTGAGTGCTTGGAAACTTTCCTGACATTTGTCTGTCCATTGGAACTTGACGCCCTTATGCAACAGGTTAGTCAGAGGCCTGGCGATCTTAGAGAAGTTCTCGACGAATCGACGGCAATAGCTGGCGAGACCGAGAAAACTTCTGACTTGCTTAACGTTCTTGGGAGGAGTCCAATCAAGAATAGCCTGAACTCGCTCAGGGTTGACGGCAATACCATCCTTAGAGATGACATGCCCCAGATAGGTTACTTCCGGTAGCCAGAATTCACATTTAGAGAACTTGGCATATAGTTGATGTTCTCGTAGTTTTTCCAGCACAAGACGAAGATGTTCAGCATGTTCTTCTTCGTTCTTGGAAAATATCAGGATATCATCCAGATAAACCACGACGAACTTGTCGAGGTAATCCATGAATATGTAGTTCATCAGACGAGAGAAGGTGGCTGGAGCATTGGTTAAACCGAAAGACATGACGGTGTACTCGTATGAACCATAGCGAGTCACGAAGGCGGTCTTTGGGATATCCTCTTCGCGAACACGGATCTGGTGGTAGCCCAACCTCAAGTCGATCTTAGAGAACACTGACGAACCCGCCAGTTGATCATACAGATCATTGATCCGAGGAAGAGGGTATTTATTCTGAATGGTAGCTTGGTTTATAGGACGGTAGTCTTGAACTAACCGGTTTGTCCCATCCTTCTTCTTGACAAAGAGAGAAGGTGCTCCCCAAGGAGAGCAACTTGGGCGAATGAATCCTTTGCGAAGAGACTTGTCGATTTCCTCCTTAAGCTCAAGGAGTTCATGCGGCGGCATTTTGTAGGGTCGCTTGGCTATAGGAGTGGTGCCTGGTTTCAAGTCGATGATGAATTCGACAGCTCTAGCAGGGGGAATCCCTGGAAGTTCTTCAGGGAAGACGTCGAGGAATTCACGCACGATGGGAATGTTTTCAATGCCCTCGAGTGGTGCAGCGTTCAATGCATTCAATGCATAGAGCCTTGCCTCGGCGTTTTGCACCAGATGGGCTTGGTAAGTAACTATCTCATCTGAAGGGTGTAGCAGATGGACGGTCTTAGTGGCGCAAACTATAGAAGCAGTATGCGCTTTCAACCAATCCATACCCAAAATGAGGTCGATGTTAGACGACTTCAGGATAATGGGAGAGGCATAGAATTCCAGCCCTTCGATTTCCACGGGGACATCGATGCCAACCAAGGAGGTTTGACACTGTCCCACGGGGTTTTGACCAGTACCGAAGTGTTCATCTCCTCACATTCAACGTCGTGCTTGTATGCAAAATCTTCTAACATGAATGAATGCGATGCACCTGTATCAAATAAAACGGATGCTGGTACTGAATTTACGAGGAGTGTACCCATCACAGTAGCAGGCTGGTCTTGAGCTTCGTTGAGATCAACGTGGTTGGCATGAGCACGACCATAAGACTTAGCATTGTTGTTGCGAGGCTGATTGTTACCACGGCCAGTTGCTGGAAGGGCCAGTTGATTCTGGTTCTGGTTGCATTCTCTAGCACGGTGTCCTGGTTAACCACACCTGAAGCACAAGCCATTATTCGGAGTGGGAACAGGAGCTTGGGATGGTGGAGCTGGAAGTCTTGACTGCCTAGATGGTGGTGGAGGCAGACGAGGTGCAGCATAGGTCTGCCTTGGGGCAGATGCATTTGGACATTACATGCTGTTCGGGATCCATATCTTACGCTTCTGTGCGGGCGAGCCCGAAGATGAGCCCGTGTCACGGTTGCACCTGTGAGAGCTCTGGTATTCCTGCAGACCAGTCTCGACATTGATGGCCTTATTCACCAAGGTGGCGAAATCAGCAAAGTCATGCACTAGAAGTGCGAGCTTGATGTCAGCTTGAAGGCCATCACGGAACTTCTCCTGTCTGCGTGCATCAGTTGCAATGTCCTCTTCAGCATAGCGAGAAGTCCAGAAACTCCCACTGATAAGCTTCAACAGTTTTGTTGCCTTGGGTGAGGTTGCGGAACTCTCGCTTCTTCCGGTCCATGACTCCCTGAGGAATGAAGCGGGCACGGAAAGCAGCTTGGAAGTCTGGCCAGGTGATGATTGTTCCAGCTGGCAGAGTACGCCTGTGGCTGTCCCACCATTGAGCTGCGGGTCCCTTCAAGAAGAAGGAAGCAAAATTGACATAGCTGGCAGGGGCTACATCAGCAGACTCCATTTCATAGGTGATGTCACGGAGCCAGTCATCATCATCCAGAGGCTGAGTTGAGCTGCGGTAGATGGTTGGGTTGAGGCGTATGAAATCTTGAAGAGTCACTTGGGCTTGCTGCTGGTTCATATTGGGGCGAGGAAACTGAGCCATCATATTTTCCATGAATTGGCGGTTCAGTTCGAACTGTTGGATCATACCAGCCATGTACTCAGGTGGTGGTGGGGCATCGCCACCGCGACCACGACCACCTGGTCTAACCATCCTGCTAATATATAACAGGGGTAGTTCAGCATTGAGAAAATTTGCAATGACAAGAATCATTCATGATGAAACATGCACAATGAATGGAGCACGATAGCTACTACATAGTAGTCGGCATAACTTACAAAAGGGGCCATGCATAGAGTTCAGTACATAGAGTTCAGTACATAGACTAAAACATCATAGGCGGCACACAGGCTCGCGGCGACTGCAACTAATACTACAAGCAAGCCTACATCAGTCCCAAGAGGTACTGTGGAGGTAATCGTAGCCGACAGCTGGTAGTGAGGTAACGGATAATCCTCCACGTCAGCAGACTGGGGGCCGCGGATACTCAGGTGTAGAGCCCGGTGCTCAGGTGGCAGAAAAGGACCAAGTGCGGGAGAGTAGCCTCCCACCTCTGGCCAACCAACACCGTGGGGCATCACGGTCCTGGCTGGGTAGATCGCAGCACGCGGTACCTGTCCAGATCGGACAAAGGGGTGCAGCAGCGTCAGAGCACGGTAAAGGTGCTGACGGGTGGTGTACATCTCGTGGCGAAGAGCTCGGTTAGCTCGATCCAGCCCATCAGCATGCAGAACCAGGTGCTGATGGTAGAAGGGCTCCCGGGTGACAGTGGAGTAGGCAGCAGTATAGTATCCCTCCGTACCAACATCAGAGGCGATAGCAATGTGCCTGAAAGGGGAGGTGTCCAACTCCTGATACTCTCCACGAAGACGTGTCAGAGCAGCATAGGCTGCATCGTGGACAGCCATATCGATGGTCACACCAACACCATGTGCGGTGTGCAGCACAGTAGTGGAGTCGTACTCCCGAGAGTAGAGGTGGACGATGGCACGGTACTGCTCTTGGTTAAAGTCCTGGAACTCCTCGTAGACGGTGAACTCAGGGTGCCAGCGATAACCCAGATAGGTCATCATCTCAGCTAGCACCGCAGGTGATCCCGAGGCACCAATGGCCATCGTGTGGCGAACGACCTGCCTCGTGGGTTCCATCTGAAAGCAAAGACGTTTCAAAGGAGTCAAATGACAGTGTGTGCATTGTTCAAAATACTATTCTAAGAAACAACTATGGCTTATCCATCTTTGGGGTGAACGCGGTCACGGGATCCTAGTGTTAGAGTTAGTAAAGTCGTTTAACCCGAGTAGAAGAGAGTTCAGAGTCCCAGAGTAAAGGTCGAGGAGTAAAAGATCCTAGTACCACCCAATGGCGACGTGGGCCCGTAAGCCGCACAGCCATGTTAGTAAAAGTTTTGCAAGGACTAGACTCGACTTCGGCCAAGGAGTGTGGAAGGGGGGTTCCTACAGGCAGTCGGCTCTGATACCAACTTGTGACGCCCCCGATTTGACCGTACACTAATCATGCACGCAAATGTGTACGATCACGATCGGGGACTCACGGGAAGATATCACAACACAACTCTAAAACATAAATAAGTCATACAAGCATTATAATACAAGCCAGGGGCCTCGAGGGCTCGAATACAAGTGCTCGATCATAGACGAGTCAGCAGAAGCAACAATATCTGAGTACAGACATAAGTTAAACAAGTTTGTCTTAAGAAGGCTAGCACAAAAGTAGCAACGATCGAAAAGGCAAGGCCTCCTGCCTGGGACCTCCTAACTACTCCTGGTCGTCGTCAGCGGCCTGCACGTAGTAGTAGGCACCTCCAGTGTCGTAGGTGTCGCCGTCGACGGTGGCGTCTGGCTCCTGAACTCCAACATCTGATTGCGACAATCCGATATAGAAAGGGGAAAAGAGGGAGAAAAGCAACCGTGAGTACTCATCCAAAGTACTCGCAAGCAAGGAGCTACACTACATATGCATGGGTATATGTGTAAAGAGGCATATCAGTGGACTGAACTGCAGAATGCCGGAATAAGAGGGGGGATAGCTAGTCCTGTCGAAGACTACGCTTCTGGACATCTCCATCTTGCAGCAGGTAGAAGAGAGTAGATTGAAGTCCTCCAAGTAGCATCGCATAGCATAATCCTACCCGGCGATCCCCTCCTCGTCACCCTGTTAGAGAGCGATCACCGGGTTGTATCTGGCACTTGGAAGGGTGTATTTTATTCAGTATCCAGTTCTAGTTGTCATAAGCTCAAGGTACAACTCCGGGTCGTCCTTTTACCGAGGGACACGGCTATTCGAATAGATAAACTTCCCTGCAAGGGTGCACCACATAACCCAACACGCTCGATCCCATTTGGCCGGACACACTTTTCTGGGTCATGCCCGGCCTCGTAAGATCAACACGTCGCAGCCCCACCTAGGCTCAACAGAGAGGTCAGCACGCCGGTCTAACCCTATGCGCGCAGGGGTCTGGGCCCATCGCCCTATGCACACCTGCACGTTGCGTACGCGGCCGGAAGCAGACCTAGCCTAGTGGCGTTCCAGTCCAATCCGGCGCGCGCCACTCAGTCACTGACGTCAAAAGAGCTTCGGTTGATACCACGACGTCGGGATACCCATAACTACTCCCACGTAGATGGTTAGTGCGTATAGACCAAATGGCCAGACTCAGATCAAATACCAAGATCTCGTTAAGCGTGTTAAGTATCCGCGAACGCCGACCAGGGCCAGGCCCACCTCTCACCTAGGCGGTCTCAACCTGCCCTGTCGCTCCGCCACAAAGATCCACTTGCGGGTACTCCTACGAGCCGACCCGACTTTAGTCATCACACGTGTCATGTATATAGTATTTAAGTATATGCCCGTGTTCACCGCCCAGGTGATCACGGCCCGATAGTATAGCACAGCAGACGGACAAGAATGTAGGGCCACTGATGGAAATCTAGCATCCTAGACTAAGCATGTAGGATTGCAGGTAAAGGTATCAACAATAGTAGCAAGGATAGGCTATGCATCAGAATAGGATATCGAAAGTAGTAACATGCTACACTACTCTAATGCAAGTAGTAGAGAGTAGAGTAGGCGATATCTGGTGATCAAGGGGGGGGCTTGCCTGGTTGCTCTGGCAAGTAGGAGGGGTCGTCGACTCCGTAGTCGAACTGGGCAGCAGCAGTGTCGGTCTCGTAGTCTACCGGAGAGAAGAGGGGGAAGAAACAGTAAATACAATGCAAACATAAGCGTGACGATGCGTGACATGACAATGAGCGGTGCTAGGGGTGTCTTAACGCGACAATAGGTGGTACCGGTGAAGGGGGGGGAACATCCGGGAGGTATGCCCGATGTTTCGCGTTTTCGGACGGACGGACCGGAGGGGGAAAGTTGCTAGTTCGATAGGTTAGGGAGGTGTGGTGGATGAACGGACTGCGTATTCGGATTCGTCTCGTCGTTCTGAGCAACTTTCATATAGAAAACATTTTCATCCGAGTTACGGTTTAAAAGATATGAATTTTCAAAGTTTATTTGAATTTCTGGAATTATTTAATTAACAGAAAAAGGGATATGACGTCAGCATGACGTAGGAGTGACGTCAGCGGTCAACAGTCCGAGTTGACTGGTCAAACTGACAAGGGGGACCCACCTGTCATAGACAGTGGGTTAACAGAGGATTAAACTAATTAGTTTTTAGTTAATTAATTAACTACTGGGCCCACCTGTCAGTGAGAGATTATTTAAACTAATTAATTTTATTTATAAAACATTTTCTTTTTCTTTTCTTTTTTTAATTATTGCGGCGGGGCCCGCATGTCAGTGACTGGGCCTGCCCAGTTAGCAGTTGACTGGGTCAACCCAGTCAACTAGGGCCCGTGGGGGCCACTGGCAGTGACCCAGGGGGTGGCCCCAGGTGTGCCACGTCGGCGGCCGGCGCCGGAGCAACGCCGGCGACCAGACGCACGGCGGCGCGGCTCGGGAGGGGTACGGGTTTCGCGTACAGGGGGTCTCCGGAGGCGTGGCTGGGCGCGTTCGACGCGGCTCGACGTCGCGCGTCCAACGGCGGTGGTCGGAGGGGCTGGAACGGCCGGAGTCGACCGCTACGAGCTCGCCGGCGGCGAGGTGCTACGGGTGCCCGACGGAAGCTACGCTAGAGCGCGCGAACGGGCAAGCGTATGGGCTGGGGGGCATCTACGTACGGCGGGGAGTGCAACGGGCTTAACCCCGTGACCAATTGGTCACCGGAGACCCGCCGGCGGCGAGCTCCGCGGCGCGGCGTTCGGGCGCGCGTGGGGGAGCAGCTACGGAGCGCGGGCGAGCTAGCGGAGAGGGGGAGGAGGTAGAGGAGCTCACAGTGGAGCCGTAGGGAGTGGCAGCGAGCTCGGGGAGGGCGCGGGGTAGCCGGAGTCGGCGACGATCGACGGCGGACGTGCGGGGAAGACGAGCTCGGGGAGGTCGATGCAGTGGCGCTCGGCTCGTTCCCGATGGCGCAGTCGGCGTAGTCGACGGCGGGGAGTCGTTCGGGCACGTCGTCGGGGCGATCTGGGCACGGTGGCCGCGGGAACTACGGTGAACGGCGGCGAGCGCGCTCGGGCAGAGGGAACGGAGGGGAGAGGGAGGGGGATCTGGCGGGGGAGAAGGCGCAGAGGCCGAGGGAGAGCGGGGGCGAGTGGGAGAGAGGCCCGAGGAGGCGGGGGAGCTGGCGCCCTTATCCTCCCCGTCGCCGGCGAGGGGGTGCGGCGGGGACGGCCACTGTTCCGCCCCCGGTCGGGGGAACAGGGAAGGGGCGAGGGGGAGAGTGGGCTGGGCCGGGGTCGGGGGTCGCGGCCCAGATTGGGCCGGGGGTCAGTGGGGGGAGGCCTAGTTTGGGCCACGGGTCCAGTGAGGGGGGAAGGGCCTTTTCCTTTTTTCTTCCTTTTCTGTTCTGTTTTCTTTTTATTTACTTATTTCCTTTTCTATTTTATTTCACTTAAAGTATTTAGGCATTTTATAAAAAGGAGTTTTCTCCACCATAATTACCAGTGTAATATTTGGCTCCCACTGAACATTTTTGTTTGAGTTTTTGAAAACTTTTATTTTTCACTTTAATTACATTTGAAGTTGAACTAGGAGTTTGAAAAGGAAGGTGATTCAAATGTGATCAAGCCCTGTTTAGCAACATGATTAGCTTAATCACAGGGAGTTACTGTAGCATGATTCCCAGGGTGTTACAAGAACTCACATACTTATTGCAAAAATCTACAAGTCATCAAAAACCAAGCACTACACACATGCTCCTAGGGGGATAGATTGGTAGGAAAAGACCATCGCTCGTCCCCAACCGCCACTCATAAGGATGACAATCAAAGAACACCTCATGTTTCAAATTTGTTACACAACGTTTACCATACGTGCATGCTACGGGACTTGCAAACTTCAACAGAAGTATTTCTCAAATTCACAACTACTCAACTAGCACAACTTTAATATCACTACCTCCATATCTCAAAACAATCATCAAGCATCATACTTCTCTTAGTATTCAACGCACTTATATGAAAGTTTTTACTAATCTTGGATGCCTATCATATTAGGACTAATTTTATAACCAAAGCAAATTACCATGCTGTTCTAACGGACTCTCAAAATAATATAAGTGAAGCATTAGAGATCAAATAATTCTATAAAATAAAACCACCGCCGTGCTCTAAAAGATATAAGTGAAGCGCTAGAGCAAAACTATATAGCTCAAAAGATATATGTGAAGCACAAAGAGTATTCTAATAAATTACGATAAATGTGTGTCTCTCCCAAAAGGTGTGTACAGCAAGGATGATTGTGGTAAATTAAAAAAAAGACTCGAATCATACAAGACGCCCCAAGCAAAACACATATCATGTGGTGAATAAAAATATAGCTCCAAGTAAAGTTACCGATGGACGAAGACGAAAGAGGGGATGCCTTCCGGGGCATCCCCAAGCTTTGGCTCTTTGGTGTCCTTCGATTTACCTTGGGGGGCCTTGGGCATCCCCAAGCTTAGGCTCTTGCCACTCCTTGTTCCATAATCCATCAAATCTTTACCCATAACTTGAAAACTTCACAACACAAAACTCAACAGAAAATCTCATGAGCTCCGTTAGCGAAAGAAAACAATACACCACTTCAAGGTACTGTAATGAACTCATTATTTATTTATAATGGTGTTAAACCTACTGTATTCCAACTTCTTTATGGTTCATAAACTCCATTACTAGCCATATATTTATCAAAATAGGCAAACAACACAACGAAAACAGAATCTGTCAAAAACAGAACAGTCTGTAGTAATCTGTATCTAACGCAAACTTATGTAACTCAGAAATGTCTACCAAAAAAAGACGACCTAGATAATTTGTTTATTGATCTACTGCAAATGGAATCAGTATTTTATCACGTGCTGGTTATTTTTAACAATTGTTTTCGTGAGCAGAAAGTTTCTGACTTTTTCAGCAAAATCAAATAACTATCATCCAACAAGATCCTATAGGTTTTACTTGGCACAAACACAAATTAAAACATAAAAAAAAAATATAAGCAGAGGCTAGATCAAATATTTGTTGAATAACAGCAAGGAAAAATATTGGGCTGTCTCCCAACAAGCGCTTTTCTTTAAAGCCTTTTAGCTAGGCATTGATAATTTCAATGATGCTCGCATGAAACACAAGAATTGAAGCGAAAGAGAGCATCATAAAACACGTGACAAACACATCTAAGTCTAACATACTTCCTATGCATAGGCATATTATAAGCAAACAAATTTGCAAGGCAAGCAAAAACTAGCATATGCAAGGAAGAAGAAAGTGACGATAGCAATAGCAACATGACAAGAGGTAATTTAGTAAGATAAAAATTTCTACAACCATATTTTCCTCTCTCATAATAATTATATGTAGGATCATAGTCAAATTCAACAAAATAGCTATCACATAACATATTCTCAACACGATCCACATGCATGCGAAGTTGACACTCTTCCAAAATAGTGGGATTATCATTAACTAAAGTCATGACCTCTCCAAACCCACTTTTATCAAAAACACCATAAGATTGAACATTCTCCAAATACGTGGGATCTAAAGTTGACACTCTTCAAACCCACTTTCAATATTATTGCAAACATTATTATCAATCTCATATTCATCATGGGGCTTAAATAAATTTTCAAGATCATAAGAAGAATCACCCCAGTAATGATCATTGCAACAAGTAGTAGACATAGCAAAACTAGCATCCCGAAGCTTAGGGTTTTGCATATTATTGGCACAATTGAAATTAAGAGAATTTATAGTAAAATCATTGCAATCATGCTTTTTATTCAAGGTGCTATCGTGAATCTCTTCATAAATTTCTTCATCACAATTTTCAGATTCACGGATTTCAAGCAAAACCTTATAAAGATAATCTAGTGCACCCAAATCACTAGGAATTGGTTCATCATAATTGGATCTTTAAAAAGATTGGCAAGCGGATGAGGATCCATAGATCTTAGGTTCTTTGTTTAGCAATAAATACACAACTATTCCAAGCTAACGAGCAAACGAGCCAAGTAAGACATAAAGGCAAACAAAAAGACGAACAGAAGAAGGGTGAATAAAATGGCAAAGGTGAAGTGGAGGAGAGGAAAACGAGAGGCAAATGGAAAATAATGTAATGCGAGGGATAAGAGTTTGTGATGGGTACATGGTATGTCTTGACTTGTGCGTAGACTCCCCGGCAACGGCACCAGAAATCCTTCTTGCTACCTCTTGAGCGTGCGTTGGTTTTTCCCTTGAAGAGGAATGGGTGATGCAGCAAAGTAGCGTAGGTATTTCCCTCAGTTTTTGAGAACCAAGGTATCAATCCAGTAGGAGGCCACACGCAAGACCCTCGAACCTACACAAACAAATAAGAACCTTGCAACCAACGCGATAAAGGGGTTGTCAATCCCTTCACGACCACTTGCAAAAAGTGAGATCTGATAGAGATGATAAGATAATATTTTTGGTATTTTTATGATAAAGACTAAAAGTAAAGAAAGCAAAATAAACGGTAATAGAAATAACGGTAGATTAATATGATAGAGAATTGACCCGGGGGCCATAGGTTTCACTAGTGGCTTCTCTCAAGATAGCATAAGTATTACGGTGGGTCAACGAATTACTGTCGAGCAATTGATAGAATTCAGCATAGTTATGAGAATATCTAGGCATGATCATGTAGATAGCCATCACGTCCGTGACAAGTAGACCGACTCCTGCCTGCATCTACTACTATTACTCCACACATCGACCGCTATCCAGCATGCATCTAGAGTATTAAGTTCATAAGAACAGAGTAACTGTTTGAGCAAGATGACATGATGTAGAGGGATAAACTCATGCAATATGATATAAACCCCATCTTTTTATCCTCGATGGCAACAATACAATACGTGTCGTTTCCCCTACTATCACTGGAATCGAGCACCGCATGATTGAACCCAAAGCTAAGCACTTCTCCCATTGCAAGAAAGATCAATCTAGTAGGCCAAACCAAACTGATAATTCGAAGAGACTTGCAAAGATAACCAATCATACATAAAAGAATTCAGAGGAGATTCAAATATTGTTCATAGATAATCTTGATCATAAACCCACAATTCATCAGATCTCGACAAACACACCGCAAAAGGAGTTACATCGAATAGAACTCGAAGAAGATCGAGGAGAACTTTGTATTGAGATCCAAAGAGAGAGAAGAAGCCATCTAGCTAATAACTATGGACCCGACGGTCTGTGGTAAACTACTCACACATCATCGGAGCGGCTATGGTGTTGATGTAGAAGCGCTCCGTGATCAATTCCCCCTCCGGCGGAGCGCCGGAAAAGGCCCCAAGATGGGATCTCACGGGTACAGAAGGTTGTGGCGTTGGAAATAGGTTTTCGTGGTGCTCCTGGATGGTTTTGGTGTACGTAGGTATATATAGGAGGAAGAAGTAGGTTGGTGGAGCCACGAGGGGCCCATGAGGGTGGAGGGCGCGCCCAGGGGGGTAGGCGCGCCCCCTGCCTCATGGCCTTCTTGTTGATTGCTTGACGTCCACTCCAAGTTCTCTGGATCACGTTTGTTCCAAAAATCACGCTCCTGAAGGTTTCATTCCGTTTGGACTCCGTTTGATATTCCTTTTCTGCGAAACACTGAAATAGGCACAAAAAACAGCAATTTGCACTGGGCCTTGGGTTAATAGGCTAGTCCCAAAAATAATATAAAAGTGTATAATAGAGCCCATTAAACATCCAAAACAGAATATATAATAGCATGGAGCAATAAAAAATTATAGATACGTTGGAGACGTATCATCTTCCATGATTGCTACTACTCAAAGCATATTCTTAAGACAAATGGCATCCATCGAACACAGAGAAAGATAGGGGCTTAATATTTTGCCTCCCAACTCATTTATCATAGAGATAATTGTCAACAATAATAAATCATGATCAAATATATTTGAATAGTCATATGTGCCTAGATCTTTCCCCACCACATGATGCTTGCCAACTAGAGAGTAATTGAGGTTGAAATGGGAATGCATACTATTGACTCTTGCATAAAAGTAAACACTGAAAACAAAAAGATAGGCCCTTCGCAGAGGGAAGCAGAGGTTGTCATGAGCTTTTAATTTTTGGATGCCCAAACTCTTAATGCAAAGGAATGTCACGTTATATTGCCCCTTATGATAGCACCCTTTATTATGCAGTCCGTCACTTTTATTACTTTGCCATCACAAGTTCGTAGGACGCTCAATTTTCCCTTACAATAAAAGATCAAACATATTTAGGAGCAATTTTTATTGCTTTACGCACCGATGACAACTTACTTGAGGGATCTTATTCAATCCATAGGTAGGTATGGTGGACACTCATGGAAAGAAACTGGTTTCAGGGTTTTTGTATGCACAAGTAGTACCTCTACTTAGTATGAATTTTTGGCTAGAAAAACACCTAGGCAAACACCACATGTTGGAGGATCCATGACAATATAACTTCTATGCAAATATACACAATCATAACTCATTACGTTGTCTTCCTTGTCCAACTTCAAATAATTTTCTCAAGTTTGAAAATAATTAATGGGTATTCACAATCATAGAAGATGTCCAAGATAATATATTTGCATGTGAAAGTTCTCTTCCTGCTACTAATCATTCATGAATTTCTTGTATGACCAATATTGTGATTGTCAAGCTCAAGATTTCACTTTCTAAACCCAATGTGAACCTACCACTAGGCATGATATAATTTTGACTTCATGATATTCAATTCATTCAACAATTTACTCATAGAATATAAGTGAAGCACAAGAGTAAATGACAAGCTACTCCAAAAAGATATAAGTGAAGATCAAGTGAGTAGTTAAGTAAATAGGTAGCTAATTGTGGACTCTCTCTTATTTAAAAACTTTCATACTTAAGTATTTTATTAAAATGACAAGCAAAAAAAATAAAATGACATTCCAAGAATAGCACAACTCATGTGAAGACGCAAAAACTTAGGCTCAACCGATACTAACCGATAATTGTTGATGAAGAAAGGTGGGATGCCTACCGGGGTATCCCCAAGCTTAGATGCTTGAGACTTCTTGAAATATTATCTTGGGATGCCTTGGGCATCCCTAAGCTTGAACTTTTGTGTCTCCTTAATTCCTTTTATATCACGGTTTCCCTAAATCTCAAAAACTTCATCCACCGAAAACTCAACAAGAACTCGTGAGATAAGTTAGTATAAATCAATGCAATAACCTTATAATTCTCTACTGTAGCAAATAACTAAAATTATTATTCAACATTGCATACTAAATGCCTCTGCATATTTAATACTCCTATCCCCAAATAGAATCATTAAACAAGCAAACATATGCAAACAATGCAAACAAACAGCAATCTGTCTAACCAGGACGGTCTGTAAAGGATGCAAGAGTATAAATACTTATTTAACTCCAAAAATTCTGAAAACTTACCACACTGTAGAAAAATTATCATAGCTTACCCTGCAAAAAGTTTCAACATTTTATCACATTCTGATTTTTTTCAAGAATTCATGCACTAGCGTACAAGTTTATGTTTTCAAACAGCCACATATAGACTTGCAAAATAAGCATGTCAAAGGCTATACTTGACATTTTTATTGAAGTAAAAGATGCAAAAGTTTATTATAAATAACATAAAGCAAATCCTAATAAAATAAAATGATGCTCCTAGCAAAACACATATATGTGACGAATGAAAATATAGCTCCAAGTGAGGTTACCGATAATGTTGGAGACGAAAGAGGGGATGCCTTCCGGGGCATCCCCAAGCTTAGTTGCTTGGATCACTACAGCAGGATGGTCCAAATGCGACACTACGATCAGAGACCCTTCGACGAAACTGTGGGCGATGCCATAATCGCAAACGGTGGTGTAAAAAACCGTCCAAAAAGGTGCAAATCGTTTGTGATGACAGATGCATCAAACACGGTTCAGAATTTAGTTGCGTGTGTGCTGCAGGGCATATGGTTCAGCTCAATGAACTATCTGTGATGAGGAGGCACAAAAGAAACGGGCAGCCAGATGAAGGCATGTGCGATATACAGCATACAGTTCACTGGGATGAACTGTGTGTGATTAGGCAACACAATTGAAACGGTTCAACTGAACAAGATGTGTGTGATACGTGGCAAACAGGTCCGTAATCTGAATGTGTGCGAAGACCAATAATAACACAGACGACTGCTGCTAATAAGCCGTGTGAATTGCTCTGTTTACACTAGAATAACATGTATATATATATATAACTAAAATAAAAATCCAATTACATAAGTGACTATACAGATCATTCGCACACACCTCAATAAACAATTGCATGCATTCTAAAGTAGGAGAAACGATCGTCTAGTCATCTACATCTTGTGATGCTCCCGCCACTGCTATGTGGCTCGATCCCTTGTCTGGGTCAGGAAGAAGACAATTCCTCATGTCAACGATCCGCCTGTACATCTCATAGCTTGTGTACGCGTCCATGGCCGCGTACTTGACATGTTGTTCATCCAGTCTCTTATGCCACACACTGTGCCAGGCGTTCTTGTCCTTATTGCTCTCTTGCTTCATCTTCGCATAGTAGGGATCGATGATTGGCGAGGCGAGGTCAACCAGGGAGTTCAATTTGCTTTTATCGGTGCCCCAGACCTTGTAGTGGTGCTGGATATTGACAAGATTCGGGCATTACAAGTCCGAAACCTTGCGCGATTTTAGATCGTTGGTGGTGTCCACCGTAGCGGAACTGTAGCCGGAGCTCTTGATAAACCTGGAGAAACGCTCGCAAGGCCTTGTGGAAAGGTGGAAGTGGTAGACGAGGACGGCATGTAACATGCACAAGTGGACGACGGCAACCTTCTGATCATGCCCGGCACGACCGATGGTGTACTCGAGGACAACGCCGACCACTTGGTACTTCTCCTCGGCAAGGAACTGCTCCATAGTTTTGATGGAGCTCTCCACCGAGACCGGATCATTCGTGTACACCACCGAGAGGGCCTTCACCCTCACGTGGGTGTCCACTATGTGATGCATGGTGAACTGCCCGCCGTTGTCGTTGTCGGCCACTGGGAGCGCCATTGGAGCCACGGGGAGCACCATTGGAACCGCTGGATGTCCTCTCTGTATGTGTCCTCGTGGGTGTGCGTATTGTGACGTGTGAGATGAGAGATGAAGGTAAATGGCCGCAGGAATAACAAGGGGGCGGACGGCGTGGATTCTCGGCGCGTTCGCATGGCAGTTTTTGCAGCGGGTAACTGCATCGTCGCGCCGCGCCCGGCGCAACCGCTTGCACACGAACGTGCGTGATCGTGCACTGGCTGAAAACACTGGCAGAGTGTGGAGGGACGAGGGAAGAGCACCCGGAGGGATGCGAGAGCAGAGCGTGCGTGGCAGGACGCGAGCAGAGCGCGCCGCGGCCGCCTGAACCGCAAGCAACCACACGCATGGAGCAGTTGAACACGCAGCAAATTGTCGCCTACAAGCCGGCCGACAGTTGCGTCGCTGCGTAGAGAGCGGCCGTGTGGTACCACTTCCGTCTAGTCTATAGTCTCCTTTATATTCTGCACCATACTTTGCCCTCAAATTTCACCAACAAAATGTTAATGCATGTTTTAAAAATTATATAATTGGAAGCTATGTTCAAATACAAATCCAACTATATAATCTTTGGCGACATGCATTCGTATTTTATTAGTTAAATCATACTTATAAACCAGGACGGTGGTTTAGTAGGTAATTAAATTGCAAACGTTTTTTTATTAACCGTATGTGTATGTGATCGTGCGCCGGCCCAAAACACTGGCAGCGCGCGGGGGCGTTCTTTTTGCCAACTGGTGGCGCCAATTAATCGTCGGTGAGCCCGTTCCCGCGCAACCTTGCAGGTATCCGCGCAAGCTTCCCGCCGGACTCGGTGAAATCCCCCAAAATCCCAATGCTTACCGGCCTGCTATAAAAACCCTCACGGCCGGCGAGTCCTGCGTCGCATTTTTCCCTCCATCCCTGTAGCTTATCTCGTCTGGTTCTCCCACATTCGCCAATGGCACCGGTCTGTCGTCGTCGCTCAGCCACTCCGCCGTCATTAGAGGACAGCTCCAGCTAGGAGGCTACACCGCGGCGGCGCCGCAATCCCCGGCGTAGTGTAGTGCGCGTGGCATCATTGTTGGGTGTGCGCGGAACACCCACCACACGCTCCGCCGCCGGTGCCCGTCGACAGCTGTTGCCTGCCGCTGTTGCCGCCACACCACCGTCGAAAGCCAGGGCCATCGTTCGCTACGCCGCCGCGGCCTGAAGGCGGGAGATGGCCGTCGTGGCCGCCACTCCACTGCCGGCCACTGTGGTCATCACCCGCTCCGCCACCGCGGCCCGAAGGCGGGAGGTGGTGGTCGTGGCCGCCACCCCGTCGTCGGCCGCCGTGGCCGCCAGCCCACTGTCGACCGCCGGGGTCATCAGCCGCTTTGCCACCTCCGCCCAAAGGCGGGAGGCGGAGGTGGATTCCCGCACATGCGACAGCGACCTTGCGCGCTACACCGAGTTCCTGCGGGAGGAGGAGGAGCACCTCGTCGAGCACGCAAAGAGCCTTACCGCCACAGTGGCAGTGGCACACGCCGCCTCAGAGGCGAGGAATCAGGAGATCTACAAGGAGAACCACCGCTTTGAGAGGGGTCGTCTGGAGCGGCAGAGGGTGTTTGAGGCAAGCGTCGCTAAAGCTGCATTAGCGGCAGGCATCGCATTGCGGTTGCCCAGCTCGTCGGTAGGCTCCTCCTCCTCCGCCTCTTACTGAGCGCGCTCGGCAGAGGAGAGGCAGCCGGAAGTAGTACAAAGCCTCTTCGCAGTAGTAGTATTTAGGGGCTATTTTGTTCAGTTCATCTGACTATAGATGTGGTGGAACGGTACAACGTACTTAAAATTAGCTAGTATATATAGTTGAACTAGCTATTTCTGTACATGGTTGGCAACAATTGGGGAAAAGTTTGGTCGGTTCAGCTGTCGAGTTGCACTGTTTGTATAAATTAAGAATGAATGCTTAATCTATGAATGAAATCTATGCTTAATTACTTAATTTTAGTTGCAAAAATTAGATACTGCTAGTGATTTTTAGCTTCATATTTTGACAAATCGCAGTGTTACAAGGATTGGCAAATCTTACCAAATTGTTTGTACGTGGTTCACCACGGGTCATCCAAAACAACCGTTTGCGTTGAAGGGATGCACAAATCCCGCGCTGCTCTCACTTTGCATACGGGTGTTCTATCTAAAACGTTTGCGATCAAGAGCTGCAGAAATCCTGCTCGGCACATTTTCTCTTGGCTTCCTGGGAAAGCTGTCAGTTTGCATACGGGTGTTCTAACTAAAACGTTTGCGATGAGTGTTTTATATTTAAAAAGTGAATTAAACGGCGGCTTGGGAGCCATTAATGGAGAGGATGCGAGCAAGGCGGGCGGCCATGGAAGTCAAAGGGCTCGCTTCCCAGTGAGCCTGCGCAGCATACAGCTCGCACGCTTCCCGATGAGCCTACGCACTCAAGGACAGCTTGCACGCCTCTCGGCCAGCCTGCGCACCGGATGGCGCTTGCACGCCTCCCGTTCAGTCAGCGTCAAGCAGCTGTCTGCACGGCACCTCCTACAGCCATTAAAACCAAGACACGTGGCGTCATGTGAATGGTTAACAGAATTTTTGATTTACTAGAATTTGAAAACCAGGCATCTCAATGTTTTGACGGCAATCAACGGTACCCTGGTGTTTGAAATTCATTCCCATTTCTTCCATGGCACCTAAGCATGCACCCAAGGACACATATTTGTTTCTTCAACCAATTTATATGCACTGGAGCATGTGCATGTAGTTCAAATTTTAATTATGCACATAAATGCATTGAAAACTCAGTTAATGCATAAAAATGTCCAAACGAACCCCGAAAAATCATAAAAAATCACACAACACTCCTGTTGTTCTATGTTGACACGAGAAAAAAATTTGAAAGCAATAAGAGGCAATGGATATCGTTTCGTCCACAAAGGTGGGACGTTCCCTGCCGAAAACCATCATGCTTGTTGTGGGAAGCTCCGGTTTGTGAGAAGCATATACCCAAACCTACCCCAAATGGGACAAAATTTGTACCACAGCATGTTGATGCCGCTCCATTATATCATGCCAAGTTTCATGAATTTCAGACGAGTTTTGGATTTACTACAATTTAAAAACCAGACATCTCAATGTTTTGCCGGCAATCAATGGTGCCCCGGTGTTTGAAATTCATTCCCATTTCTTGCATGGGACCTAAGCATGCACCCAAGGACATTGATTTGATTTTTCAACCAATTTATATGCACTCGAGCATGTGCATGTAGTTCAAATTTGAATTATGCACATAAAATGCATTGAAAACTCAGTTAATGCATAAAAATGTCCAAACGAACCCCGAAAAATCACAAAAAATCACACAACACTCCTGTTGTTCTATGTTGACACGAGAAAAAAATTTGAAAGCAATAAGAGGCAATGGATAGCATTTCCTCCACAAAGGTGGGATGTTCCCTACCGAAAACCATCATGCTTGTTGTGAGAAGCTCCGGTTTGTGAGAAGCATATACCCAAACCTCCCCCAAATGGGACAACATTTGTACCACGACATGTTGATGCCGCTCCATGATAGCATGCCAAGTTGCATGAATTTCAGACGAGTTTTGAATTTACTAGAATTTAAAAACCAGGAAGCTCAATGTTTTGCCGGCAATCAACGGTACCCGGTGTTAGAAATTCATTCCCATTTGTTGCATGGGACCTAAGCATGCACCCAAGGACACATATTTGATTTTTCAACCAATTTATATGCACTGGAGCATGTGCATGTAGTTCAAATCTGAATTATGCACATAAAATGCATTGAAAACTCAGTTAATGCATAAAAATGTCCAAACGAACCTCGAAAAATCACAAAAAATCACACAACACTCCGGTTGTTCTATGTTGACACGAGAAAAAACTTTGAAAGCAATAAGAGGCAATGGATATCATTTCGTCCGCAAAGGTGGGATGTTCCCTATCGAAAACCATCATGCTTGTTGTGAGAAGCTCCGATTTGTGAGAAGCATATACCCCAAACCTGCCCCAAATGGGACAAAATTTGTACCACGGCATGTTGGTGCCGCTCCATGATAGCATGCCAAGTTTCATGAATTTCAGACGAGTTTTGGATTTACTAGAATTTAAAAACCAGGCATCTCAATGTTCTGCCGGCAATCAACGGTGCCCCGGTGTTTGAAATTCATTCCCATTTCTTGCATGGGACCTAAGCATGCACCCAAGGACATAGATTTGATTTTTCAACCAATTTATATGCACTCGAGCATGTGCATGTAGTTCAAATTTGAATTGTGCACATAAAATGCATTGAAAACTCAGTTAATGCATAAAAATGTCCAAACGAACCCCGAAAAATCACAAAAAATCACACAGCACTCCTGTTGTTCTATGTTGACACGAGAAAAAAAATTGAAAGCAATAAGAGGCAAGGGATATCGTTTCGTCCCCAAAGGTGGGACGTTCCCTACCGAAAACCATCATGCTTGTTGTGAGAAGCTTCGGTTTGTCAGAAGCATATACCCAAACCTGCCACATATGGGACAAAATTTGTACAACGGCATGTTGATGCCGCTCCATGATAGCATGCCAAGTTTCATGAATTTCAGACGAGATTTGGATTACTAGAATTTAAAAACCAGGCATCTCAATGTTTTGCCGCCAATCAACGATGCCCCGGTGTTTGAAATTCATTCCCATTTCTTGCATGGGACCTAAGCATGCACCCAAGGACACAGATTTAATTTTTCAACCAATTTATATGCACTAGAGCATGTGCATGTAGTTCAAATTTTAATTGTTCGCCTGAAATGGCTAGAAAACCAATTTAATTTATAAAATGTTCAAACGAACCCTTAATAATTCCAATTCTTTTACGACACACATATAGTTGCATGTTCGCTCCAGATAAAAGGTCTAGCAATTCAAACACCGTCCATTGCCGCTGTGACCCCATTATGTAATTCAAATCAAGATGAAAAATCAAGTAGATCGCACACAATTTATTATCAGCAACCGTGTGAGATGTAGTACAAAATATCTTGGAGCACCGTCGGTGTATAGTATGCCTATGGCTTACACGAGAAGGTGCGTCGGCTACAGTCCACAGCTGGCATCTCAAGCACACTAGCTCGCTCCCAAAATATCATTTCACTGTTCAATCGTCGCCGGTGAAAGATGGGCACATGGACCCGCGTCGTGAGGGCAACTTCGGTGGCCCACTCTGGCGAGAGCGTGGCCGCAACCGCCATGCGCGTGCTAACAAGGTGCATGAGCGCGGCCGCAATTTGCGACCGGGCGGCAAAGGCAGCCCAAACGGTCGTTGTTTATTCTCAAGTGGCGGCAGCAACATCTGCTTCGACGATAGCAACTGGCGAGAGCGGCACAACAGCTGTCCGTTCCGCAGAGGCGGCCTTAGCCCTGATGGAGGCCGCCCGCGACCATGTCGAGGCCGCCCACGCCCAGCTCCTGGCGGTTACCACACAAATCGAACGAAGCTTCTCCGACAACGGTCGGCAACCCACGGTCGAAGAGACGGCAATCGTCGAGAGCATTCGAGTAGCCGTCCGTTCCTCCGTCGCATACCTTGTGACGACGGAGCCCGTCCAAGCCTAGATCGCGTCCGCCCACGCCCAGCTCATGGCGGCCTTTTCCAAAGAGATGGCGGACGTGGATGGCGAGATGCTTGCCGAGTATGGTGCGATGGATGCCATGGAGCCCCTTCCCAAGGAGACCGTCGGGCGCGAGCTGGACATGGAGGCGGCGGCGGAGACCGACGAGCACCAGCCGTAGTAGTACTCTATGTTCTGTTTAATTAAGAGCGCCGGTCTTTAATTTATTAGAGTAATGTTTAGGTCAGCTAGCTCTGTTTAATTGCTGAACTTGCTCGATTAAGAAGTGTGGGTGTGCTGTAGTCTCCTTTGTGTACCCAAATTATGCAATGACGTGGATGACCACTGTAACCATGGAAATTCGAACCAAAACTTTTGACGTTCAAACACATCTCACACGGTTTATGCTATCTGAATCGTTTGTGATGTCCACATATCATACACAGTTCTGAATAAGGGACCGTGTCTGATGACACTTTGCGCGTCAGTTATTTGGCTGAAGCGATTCCAAATTTTCGACTTCCGCAGAAATATCTACCTCCCCGCCCCCCCCTTACCAAAAGCTAAATTTCCCCACTTTCCGCCTTCCTTTCCAAGTTGAAACCTTCACTCCCTGCTTGCAGCTCCGCCGCCTCCTCGCCGGCGACCCTCCTTCACGCTGCCCGACCTCCTCTATCCAGGCAGGTAATCCACACCCGACCCCCATCCTCCTCCTCCTTCCACATCCCACATGCCCCGACCACCGGCGCGAGCGCGACACCTTCCACCCAAATCACCGACCCCTCCACCAAATAAGCGCCGGCCTAAGCCATGGTGCATGCAGTATAGCCAGGACCTCACAGAGCATTTGGCAGCGGAGAAGCAAATCGCGGCCGCACGTGCATGAGGTCGCGATGGCTGCCATTCGTGCCGACCCCCAAATCTTGGAGGAGCACCTTGCCAATTGCTAGCTACGCCGGTTAAGCATGCTCGATTTACCCGTTGCGTGTGCTGCTCCTGCCTTTCCTTCACAAAATCTAGTGAATTGTGCTATCTAATTTCACCATGCAATCTGTTGCTCTAGTGTATATGTTCTATATGTCGTGCAGTGTGGTGCTCACTTATTAACTATTTTGTTAATTAGTTGTCGTCTTCAGTTAACTATTTGGTTCAATTCTACAAATGTGATGTTCAATTCTTCAGGCTGCAATTTTGTATTGTCTTCCATGTGAGAAATAACTCGAATTTATCTTTACAAAATTGTGGGTGCATTCTGTTATTGTATACCATGTGAGGAATAAATTGAATTTGACTGTAGTAAATACATGAGAAACAGATACAATTGCTACAGTTGGCTATAGTTAACTGTTTGGTTAACTCTCTGATCTTCTATTAGGAGTATGTTATGTTGTGCAATGTGGTGCTCAGTTCATGTTTTGTTCATTTGTTGTGGTGTTTAGTTAACTGCTTGGTTCAATTCTGCAATGCGTTGTCCAATTGTCGTGGGTAGAATTTTGTATTGTTGTGCATGTGAGGAATAAATCGAATTTGGATGCACTTAATACACGAGAAACATATACAAGTGCTATATTTCCTAGTTCTTAATCATGCTTGGTTTGGGTAAATCGGTTTTCCGTGTGGCTTCAATTAATCTGAGGAATCTGCAATGTGCTTATTTTTCATCAACATATTTTACTGATAGCATGCGAACCCTTACTTAACCTGATGACAAACTACCTTATATGTGTTGCAGGGAAACAATGGGAAGCACTGAGGTTTACAATCGAGGTTAGCACGTGCATGGTCCGTTGTCTAATAGCAAATTATTGTGCAATTGCAGGAACCATTCTAATATTTTGGTTTTTAACAATTTGGTCTTGCACATGTAGGTCCTGCTATTAGATGTTTTGACCCACTGTGCGACCCTTTTTGCATATGGGGAAATGAGTTGTCCAGGAATATCAATCAAATAAAGAAACTCAGAAAGATTGTTAGGATAAAGAAATTAGCGACAAAAAACAACAAGATCATTGTCTGCACAATGAAGAAGACATCAGTTCACTACAAGATGGTACTAACTATTATACCTTGCCTTTTTTATTCCTTTGCCCCATTTCCAATATAGAGAAGATATTTATGCACATCCTTGTTTTCAGGCCTTTCCAAAGCAGTTCACTAATGATTACCTCTCAAACCACCTCTATGGTCAGGACGCGAGGAAGGTCTTCATACAACACCCACGGTTCAATATTGAAGTGTTCCTGAAGAGGTCGAAGGACGGACGGTCAATCATTCACAGGCACTGGGGTAAAGTTGCAAAGACCTTCAGCACGAATGAAGGCTCAATATTCGCCTTCCGCTTCAGAAGTTTTCCAGATGAGATGCATCTATCTATATACCGTCTATGATGCTAATTTCGGAAGGTTCTACATGTTGCATGTGGAACTTGCTGCTGGTGCAGTTGTGTAATGGGGTAGCTGAGTGCTGAAGCTATATCATGTTGTACTCTGATGTATTTCAATTATGAAATTCTGCTTCCTTAATATGGAAATGAAATATATTGTGTGCTTAATATGAATGTCAATTAGATTAATAAATGGATTATTAATAATAGGGCAATTAGCCTGCTAATGGCGAATTAGCCTACTAATTGGGTTTTGATATTGCAAACGGTTGTTGAAAAATACAGTGGGCGATGACCTCAGGCAATGCACATAGTTTATAGGAATAAACTGTGTTGGATCAATGAACAATCACAGACAAATTTCTCTTGAAAACTGTTTGCGTTAGGCCACCTTGCGCAAACGTTTACCACATAAAAACTGTGTGTCATGGACAACCTTTGCCACACAGTTTCTTCTATGGACCGTGTGTGCTACATTCAATAACGCAAACGATTTAACGGGAAAAATTGTGTGTGATGTACCTGTGAACGGAAACATTTTCCTTGGAGCGACTGTGTGGGATGTGCATACGAACGGAAACATTTAGCGGGGACTGACCGTGTGGGATGTACTTGTGACCAGAAACAATTTCGCCGTATAATTTTATTTTTTAGCTCTACTATATGTATTTCCATATTTGAGTGCTCGCCGGTCGCACACGACCTCATTTTGCCGAATGTGTGTGCCAGGAGGGCATATCCCCGACGGTTTCTGGGTCTTGTGGGAAGGATCCCCCTATCGCCCACACTCACTTGGCACGATTCCAAATACCGTCGCAGAAAGGGGTAAAAAACCGTTTGTTTAGGACCGACGCGCACCAATGGAACTTCCTTGAATATTACCTTGAGGTGCCTTGGGCATCCCCAAACTTAGGGTCTTTTCACTCCTTCTCCTCATACCGATATCTCACCCAAAACTTGAAAACTTCAATCACACAAAACTTAACAGAACTTCGGGAGATAGGTTAGTATGATAAAGAGAAATCATTCACTTCGGTACTGTCAAAGAGAAGATTCATAAATGTTCTCACACAATTCCTACTATAGCATATCATTTCCACAATTTATATTGAGGAATATAAGCCATAGAAACTAGAAAACAAGCAAACTATGCATTGAAAACAAAATCTGTCAAAAAAACAGAACAGTCTGTAGTAATTTGTACTCCAACAATACTTCTGCTACTCGAAAACTTCTAAAAATTAGGAAAACATAGGGAATTTGTATATTTATGACCTGTAAAAAGTTCAGATCAAAAGCACGATCCGGTGAATTTTTAAAACTCCTGGACTGAGTGCAAAAGTTTCTGTGTTTGCACAGAATCAAGTCAACTATCATCCACACTATCCCAAAGGCTTTACTTGGAACTTTATTGAAACAAAAGCTATAAAACATGATTACTACAGTAGCCTAATCATGTGAACACACAAAAACAGTAGGGGTACATGTTGGGTCGTCTCCCAACAAGCATTTTTCTTTAAGGCCTTTTTAGTTCGGCATGATGATTCAATGATGCTCGCATAAAAGTAAGAGTTGAAACACAAATAGAGAATCATGAATCACAAGTTACTCTCTCATAATAATTTTTAGTAGCATCATGAATGGATTCATCAATATAACTATCACAGAAAGCATTCCTTTCATGATCCACAAGCAAAGTATTTTTATTACTCTCCACATAAGAAATTTTATTCTCATTCATAATAGTGGGTGTATCATAGGAAACTTGAATACTATAAATTATTTCCACATTAAAAGAGTATTGTTTAGTATTATGACAATAATTATCACTACTTTTGATAACATAAGTATCATCACAATAATCATCATAAGTAGTAACTTTGTTCTCAACATAGATAGGAGGCATGCAATCATCATATAAAATTTGATCATTCAAAGTAGGGGGACTAGAAAGATCATCTTCATTAAGCATAGCATCCCCAAGCTTGGGACAAACATTAATTGCAGCAAATAGATTCTCAAACATGTCATTCTCATTAAACCTAGGATCCCCAATCTTGTGGCTTGGCATATAATAGGCATAATCACTCTCATCATTAATAGTATGAATAGCACCAACGGTATAACAATTGCTATCATCATAATTTTCCAAGTTGGTGCCAAAAAGATTTCTACGATTATAAGAAGTATCATTATCATCCCAATCATAATCATCACAACAAGCAATAGGCATAACAAAGTCATCATCAATAGTTCTCTTGGACATTGTGCCATAAGATAAAGAAGCAATATCATCATCAAGTGCATCATCTTCCACAATTATTTTTGATTCATTTTCATGAGGCACAACAACAATAGGAGCAACATTATTTCGGAGAGATGCCTTTTTACATCTATTCTTTCTTCTTTTCTTCTTCTTCACCACATCATGTGTGGCTTTAATTAATTTTTTAGAGCTTCTTATTGACGAGATTGGTTGAATAGGGAGCTCCTCCTCATCACCTATTTCATCATGAGAGACAATAGGAGGGAAAGTGGAAATCTTTACCCTTTCATTAGTATTCCTTTTTATAGTCCATTGGTTTTCCCGTCTTTCTATAGTTGGCAATATAAGCATTTTCATTGCAATTTACAATGCAAAACTTATGGATTTCTTTCAAATTAGTTTCAGCATGGTCCGTGAATATGAATGCTTCAAACCAACCATTTTTATGTGACAATTCTTCACACCCCAAAAATAAACAAACTTCATTATAAAGTTCAAGGGTGATCAAGTTATTGCGATATCTGGACACAATTCGATCATGAAAGAGCATGCATTGGAAATTAAGGTGCCCAACTTTATTGCAACGTTCACAAGTAATAGGATAAAGAGAGCATACTTTTGTAGAAAATTTATCTATCACCTTGAGCAAAAAATTGGTTGTATCATGTTTATGCTTCTTACAAAATCTATCATCCCTATAAGTCATGTCTTCACAAAGTCTTTCCACTCCACAAAAATTGACAAGCTTATAAGAAACATTTTTTCATGACTAGCGCAATCATCATTAGCATTTTGTATATTTATATAATTCATACTAGCAACATTGCAATCATGCTCATCATTCACGCCAAACATTTTATTGAATTCTTATTCTATCAACTGAGCAAAATTTTCCTTTCCATAATTTTCAAGAAAGACATTATAAAGATGAACAACATGAGACCACCTCAAATCCATTTTTTTAGTTTTCTTTTTATAGACCAAACTAGTGATGAAACAAGAAACTAAAAGATTCGATTGCAAGATCTAAAGATATACCTTCAAGCACTCACCTCCCCGGCAACGGCGCCAGAAAAGAGCTTGATGTCTACTACGCAACTTTATTCTTGTAGACACGTGTTGGGCCTCCAAGCACAGAGTTCTGTAGGACAGTAGCAATTTTCCCTCAAGTGGATGACCTAAGGTTTATCAATAAGTGGGAGGCGTAGAATGAAGATAGTCTCTCTCAAACAACCCTGCAACCAAATAATAAAAAGTCTCTTGTGTCCCCAACACACCAAATAGGTGCACTAGTTTGGCGAAGAGATGGTGATACAAGTGTTATATGGATAGTAGATATTGATTTTTGTAATAAGAACAATAAAAAACAGCAAGGTAGCAATTGATAAAATGGAACACAAACGGTATTGTAATACATGAAAATGAGGCCTAGGGTCAGTACTTTCGCTAGTGCAATCTCTCAACAATTCTAATCTAATTGGATCATATAACTATCTCTCAAAGTGCAATGAAGACTCACTCCAAAGTTCTTATCTAGCGGAGAACATAAGAAGAAATTGTTTGTAGCTATTCTTTCCGATCGATATGTCAAGAGTTCGTACTAAAATAACACCAAAGCATATTCAGATTTGTAATACTCAATCCAACACAAAGAACCTCAAAGAGTGCCCCAATATTTCTACAGGAGAAACAAATGACGAGAACGTGCATCAACCCCTCTGCATACATTACCCCAATGTCACCTCGGGAATCCGCGAGTTGAGTGCCTGATATGTCCATTTTGCATCATGCTTTAATAGAGATATTTATTGCATTATGGGCTGTTACTACACATTATGTCACAATACTTATGCCTTTTCTCTCTTATTTTGCAAGGTTTACATGAAGAGGAATTATGCCGGCAGCTGAAATTCTAGGCTGGAAAAGGAGCAAATATTAGAGACCTATTCTGCACAACTCAAAAGTGTTGAAACTGCACGGAGGCACTTTTTGGAATTCATAAAAAATACTGGGGAAAGAATCTACCAGAGGGCGCCCACACCCTGGCCATGAGGGTGGGGGCGCGCTGAGGGAGTCCTGGACTATGGGGTCCTCAGGCATCCGGCCTGTTATCCTTTGGGCCGGACTAATGGGCTGTGAAGACATGAAGACCGAAGACTGTACCCATGTCCGGATTGGACTCTACTTGGCGTGCAAGGCAAGCTAGGCAACCGACTATGTAGATTCCTTCTTATGCAACCGACTCCATGTAACCCTAGATCTCTCCGGTGTCTATATAAACCAGAGAGCGTAGTCCGGATAGGGGGATATACTCATTACCATATTCACATAGGCTAGACCTCTAGGGTTTAGCCATTACGATCTCGTGGTAGAATAAATCTTGTAACACTCATATTCATCAAGATCAATCAAGCAGGAAGTAGGGTATTACCTCCATAGAGAGGGCCCGAACCTGGGTAAACATCGTGTCCCCTGTCTCCTGTTACCATCGATCCTAGACGCACAGTTCGGGACCCCCTACCCGAGATTCGCCAGTTTTGACACCGACACGCACCCTACCCCCCTGGGCGCACCCCCCTGCCTCGTGGGCCCCCTGGCAGGCCCCTGGTGCCGATCTTTTGCTGTATGAAGTGTTTCTCCCTGGAAAAAACAAGAAGGAAGCTTTCGGGACGCAGCGCCGCTGTCTCGAGGCGGAACCTTGGCGGAACCAATCTAGGGCTCCGGCGGAGCTGTTCTGCCGGGGAAAGATCCCTCCCGGAGGTGGAAATCGTCACCATCATCATCACCATCGACCCTCTCATCGGGAGGGGGTCAATCTCCATCAACATCTTCACCAGCACCATCACCTCTCAAACCCTAGTTCATCTCTTGTATCCGATCTTTGTCTCAAAACCTCAGATTGGTACCTGTGGGTTGCTAGTAGTGTTGATTACTCCTTGTAGTTGATGCTAGTTGGTTTATTCGGGGGAAGATTATATGTCCAGATCCTTTATGCATATTAATACCCCTCTGATTATGAACATGAATATGATTTGTGAGTAGTTACGTTTGTTCCTGAGGACATGGGAGAAGTCTTGTTATAAGTAGTCATGTGAATTTGGTATTCGTTCGATATTTTGATGAGATGTATGTTGTCTTTCCTCTAGTGGTGTTATGTGAACGTCAACTACATGACACTTCACCATTATTTGGGCCTAGGGGAAGGCATTGGGAAGTAATAAGTAGATCATGAGTTGCTAGAGTGACAGAAGCTTAAACCCTAGTTTATGCGTTGCTTCGTAAGGGGCTGATTTGGATCCATATGTTTCATGCTATGGTTATTTTTACCTTAATTCTTCTTTCGTAGTTGCGGATGCTTGCGAGAGTGGTTAATCATAAGTGGGATGCTTGTCCAAGGAAGGGCAGTACCGAAGCACCGGTCCACCCACATATCAAATTATCAAAGTAACGAACGCGAATCATATGAGCATGGTAAAAACTAGCTTGACGATAATTCCCATGTGTCCTCGGGAGCGCTTTTCCTTATATAAGAGTTTGTCCAGGCTTGTCCTTTGCTACAAAAAGGATTGGGCCACCTTGCTGCACCTTGTTTACTTTTGTTACTTGTTACCCATTATGAATTACCTTATCACAAAACAATCTGTTACCGATAATTTCAGTGCTTGCAGAGAATACCTTACTAAAAACTGCTTGTCATTTCCTTCTGCTCCTCGTTGGGTTCGACACTCTTACTTATCGAAAGGACTACGATAGATCCCCTATACTTGTGGGTCATCAAGACTCTTTTCTGGTGTCGCTGCCGGGGAGGGAAGCGCCTTTGGTAGGTGGAATTCGGTAAGGAAAATTTATATAGTGTGCTGAAATTTACTGTCACTTGTTACTATGGAAAACAATCCTTTGAGGGGCTTGTTCGGGGCATCTTCACCCCGACCAGTAGAGCAAAGAGTTGCTCCTCAACCTGCTGAACCTACTGAAATTTTTTACTTTGAAATTACTTCCGGTATGATAGAGAAACTGCTAGCTAATCCTTTTACAGGAGATGGAACATTACATCCCGATATGCACCTAATCTATGTGGATGAAGTTTGTGGATTATTTAAGCTTGCAGGTATGCCCGAGGATGTTATCAAGAATAAGGTCTTCCCTTTATCTTTGAGGGGAAAGGAATTGACATGGTTTAGGCTATGTGATGATATTGGATCATGGAACTACAACCGATTGAAATTGGAATTTCATCAGAAGTTTTATCCTATGCATCTGGTTCATCGTGATCGTAATTTTATATATGAATTTTGGCCTCGCGTAGGATAATGTATCGCTCAAGCTTGGGGGAGGCTTAAGTCAATGTTATATGCATGCACCAATCATGAGCTCCCAAGAGAAATTATTATTCAAAAAATGTATGCTCGGCTTTCTCTCAACAATCGCTCCATGCTCGATACTTCTTGTACTGGTTCTTTTATGATGAAGACTATTGAATTGAGATGGGATTTATTGGAAAGAATTAAACGCAACTCTGAAGATTGGGATCTCGACAAAGGTAAGGAGTCAGGTATAACACCTAAGTTTGATTGTGTTAAATCTTTTATGGATACCGATGCTTTTCGTGAATTTAGCACTAAATATGTACTTGACTCTGAGATAGTAGCTTCTTTCTATGAATCATTTGCTACTCATGTTGATCTCCCTAAGGAGAAGTGGTTTAAATATCATCCTCCCATTGAAGTAAAATTAGTAGAACCTATTAAAGTTGAAGAAAAGACTATCACTTATAATGTTGATCCTATTGTTCCTACCGCTTATATTGAGAAACCACCTTTCCCTGTTAGAATAAAGGATCATGCTAAAGCTTCAATTGTGGTTCGTAAGAGTAAAGCTAGAACACCTACACCTTCTGAGCAAATTAAAGTTGAACCTAGTATTGCTATGGTTAAGGATCTCTTGGTCGATAATATTGATGGGCATGTTATTTACTTCTGTGATGAAGTTTCTAGGATTGCTAGACCCGAAACTAAAAATAAACATAGACCTGTTGTTGGCATGCCTGTTGTTTCTATTAAAATAGGAGATCATTGTTATCATGGCTTATGTGATATGGGTGCTAGTGTGAGTGCAATACCTCATTCCTTATATAAAGAAATTATGCATGATATTGGACCTGCTGAGATAGAAGGTATTGATGTTACTATTAAACTTGCCAATAGAGATACTATTTCACCAATTGGGATTGTTAGAGATGTTGAAGTCTTGTGTGGGAAAGTTAAATATCCTACTGATTGTCTTGTTCTTGGTTCCCCACAAGATGAATTTTGTCCCATTATATTTGGTAGACCCTTCTTGAATACTGTTAATGCCAGGATAGACTGCAAAAAGGATATTGTTACTGTTGGTTTAGGGGATATGTCTGATGACTTTAATTTTTCTAAATTTCGTAGACAACCCCATGATAAAGAACTGCCTAGTAAAGATGAAATTATTGGTCTTGCTTCTATTCCCGTGCCTCCTAACGATCCTTTAGAACAATATTTGCTAGACCATGAAAATGATATGTTTATGAATGAAAGAAGGGAAATAGATGAAGTATTCTTTAAACAGGGACCTATTTTGAAACACAACTTGCCTGTTGAAATCCTAGGGGATCCTCCTCCACCCAAGGGTGATCCCGTGTTTGAGCTTAAACCATTGCCTGATACACTTAAATATTCTTATCTTGATGAAAAGAAGATATATCCTGTTATTATTAGTGTTAACCTTTCAGAGCAGGAAGAAGAGAAATTATTGAAAACTCTGAAGAAGCACCGTGCTACTATTGGATATACTCTTGGTGATCTTAAGGGCATTAGTCCCACTTTATGCCAGCACAAATAAAAATGGAGAAAGACGCTAAACCGGTTGTTGATCACCAACGACGGTTAAATCCTAAGATGAAAGAAGTGGTAAGAAATGAAATACTAAAGCTTCTGGAGGTAGGTATAATTTATCCTGTTGCTGATAGTCAGTGGGTAAGTCCTGTCCATTGTTTCCCTAAGAAGGGAGGTATTACTGTTGTTCCTAGTGATAAAGATGAATTGATCCCACAAAGAATTGTTACAAGGTAGAGAATGGTAATTGATTTCCGCAAATCAAATAAAGCTACTAGAAAAGATCATTATCCTTTACCTTTTATTGATCAAATTCTAGAAAGATTATCCAAACATACACATTTTTGCTTTCTAGACAGTTATTCTGGTTTCTCTCAAATACCTGTGTCAAAAGAGGATCAGGAAAAGACAACTTTCACTTGCCCTTTCGGTACCTTTTCTTATAGACGTATGCCTTTTGGTTTATGCAATGCACCTGCTACCTTTCAAAGATGTATGACTACTATATTCTATGACTTTTGTGAAAAGATTGTTGAGGTTTTCATGGATGATTTCTCCGTGTATGGAACTTCTTTTGATGATTGCTTAAGCAACCTTGATCGAGTTTTGCAGAGATGTGAAGAAACTAATCTTGTCTTGAATTGGGAGAAATGCCACTTTATGGTTAATGAAGGTATTGTATTGGGGCATAAAATTTCTGAAAGAGGTATTGAAGTTGATAAAGCTAAAGTTGATGCTATTGAAAAGATGACGTGTCCTAAAGACATTAAAGGTATAAGAAGTTCCCTTGGTCATTGATAACCCACAATTATAGGGGATCAATTGTAGACTCTTTCGATAAGTAAGAGTGTCGAACCCAACGAGGAGCTAAAGGTAGAACAAATATTCCCTCAAGTTTTATCGACCACCGATACAACTCTACGCACGCTTGACGTTCGCTTTACCCAGAACAAGTATAGAACTAGAAGTACTTTGTAGGTGTAACATGATAGGTTTGCAAGAATATGAAGAGCACGTAAATAAAAACTAGGGGCTGTTTTAAGTAAAGAAGCAATAAAGTTAGTATAGCGAGTGTGGAAAAGTGGTGGTAGGAGTTGCGAAATTGTCCCTAAGCAATTGACTACTTTACTAGACCGATAGCAAGTTTTATGTGGGAGAGGCGACTTCTAGCATGTCATCCCTGACTTGGAATTCTATGCACTTATGATTGGAACTATTAGCAAGCATCCGCAACTACTAACGTTCATTAAGGTAAAACCCAACCATAGCATTAAGATATATTGGTCCCCCTTCAATCCCGTATGCATCAATTTCTATGCTAGGTTGAAGCTTCTGTCACTCTTGCCCTCCAATACATAGTCCTATCAACATACAACTAACCCTATGGTGTGATCCACGCGCGTGCTCATATGATGGGCACCAAAGGATAGCAACATAACCACAAGCAACTTAAACCAATCATAGAAATTCATCGATTACCGATAGGACAACGACAATCTACTCAGACATCATAGGATGGCAACACATCATTGGATAATAATATGAAGCATAAAGCACCATGTTCAAGTAGAGGGTACAGCGGGTTGCGGGAGAGTGGACCGCTGTAGATAGATGGGGGAAGGTGATGAAGATGTTGGTAAAGATGACGGAGGTGTTGGTGTAGATCGCCGTCACATGATGATGGCCCCGGCGGCGTTCCGGTGCCACTGGGAGAGAGGGGGAGAGGGCCCCCCTTTCTTCTTCTTCTTCCTTGACCTTCTCCCTAGATGGGAGAACGGTTTCCCCTCTGGTCCTTGGCTTCCATGGCATGGGAGGGGCGAGAGCCCTCTGAGATTGGATCTGTCTCTCTGTCTCTCTCTGTTTCTGCGTTCTAGATTCTGGCCTTTCACCGTTTCTTATATTCCCGTAGATCCGTAACTCCGATTGGGCTGAATTTTGGACACGATCTCTATCCGGATATTAGATTTCTCGCGGGGAAAGAAGGGCACCAACCGCCTTACAGGGTGGCCACGATGGCCCAGGGCACGCCCCCTGCCTCGTGGCCCCCTCGGGCATCGTCTCGCGTTGATTCTTCTTCCCAAAATTCATAAATCTTCAAAAAAATCTCCGTCAGTTTTTATCCCGTTTGGACTCCGTTTGATATGGGTTTTCTGCGAAACAAAAAACATGCAACAAACGGGAACTGGCACTGGGCACTGGATATGTTAGTCCCAAAAATAGTATAAAAAGTTGCCAAAAGTATATGAAAGTTGTAAAATATTGGCATGGAACAATCAAAAATTATAGATACGACGGAGACGTATCAGCATCCCCAAGCTGAATTCCTGCTCGTCCTCGAGTAGGTAAATGATAAAAACAATAATATTTCAAGCATACTAACAAAATAATCATGTGTTCTCAAAACAACATGGCCAAAGAAAGTTATCCCGACAAAATCATATGGTCTGGCTATGCTCCATCTTCACCACACAAAGTATTTGAATCATGCACAACCCCGGTTTTAGCCAATCAATTGTTTCATACTTTAGTATTCTCAAAAGTTTTCAACTTTCATGCAATACATGAGTGTGAGCCATGGATATAGCACTATAGGTGGAATAGAATATGATGGTGGAGGTTATGTCGAGAAGACAAAAAGGAGAAAGTCTCACATTGACGCGGCTAATCAACGGGCTAGGGGGATGCCCATCAATTGATGTCAATGCAAGGAGTAGGGATTGCCATGCAACGGATGCACTAGAGCTATAAATGTATGAAAGCTCAAGAAAACAAACTAAGTGGGTGTGCATCCAACTTGCTTGCTCATGAGGACCTAGGGCATTTGAGGAAGCCCATTGTAGGAATATACAAGCCAAGTTCTGTAATGAAAAATTCCCACTAGTATATGAAAGTGACAAAATAAGAGACTCTCTATCATAAAGATCATGGTGCTACTTTGAAGCACAAGTGTGTAAAAAGGATAGTAACATTGTCCCCTTTTTTCTTTTTTTTTCTCTTTTTTTGGGCCTTCTTTTTTTTGGTCTTTTTTTTCAATGGACAATGCTCTAATAATGATGATCATCACCCTTCTATTTATTTACAACTCGACACTAGAACAAAATATGACTCTATATGAATGCCTTTGTCAGTGTACCAGGATGTGCAGTGATCTAGCATAGCAAAGATATCAAAAAATGGACAAGCCATGAAAACATCATGCTAGCTATCTTACGATCATGCAAAGCAATATGACAATGAATGCTCAAGTCATGTATATGATGATGATGGAAGTTGCATGGCAATATATCTCGGAATGTCTTTGGAAATGCCATAATAGGTAGGTATGGTGGCTGTTTTGAGGAAGATATAAGGAGGCTTATGTGTGATAGAGCGTATCGTATCATGGGGTTTGGATGCACCGGCGAAGTTTGCACCAAGTCTCGAGGTGAGAAAGGGCAATGCACGGTACCGAAGAGGCTAGCAATAATGGAAGGGTGAGAGTGCGTATAATCCATGGACTCAACATTAGTCATAAAGAACTCACATACTTATTGCAAAAATTTATTAGCCATCGAAACAAAGTACTGCACGCATGCTCCTAGGGGAAGGGTTGGTAGGAGTTAACCATCGCGCGATCCCGACCTCCACACAAAGGATGACAATCAAAAAATAAATCATGGTCCGACTTCGTTACATAATGGCTCACCATACGTGCATGCTTTGGGAATCACAAACCTCAACACAAGTATTTCTACTAATCCACAATTACTCACTAGCACGACTCTAATATCACCACCTTTACGTCGCAAAACTATTGCAAGGAATCAAACATATCATATTCAGTGATCTACAAGTTTTATGTAGGATTTTATGACTAACCATGTGAATGACCAATTCCTGTCATCTCTCTAAATAGATATAAGTGAAGCAAGAGAGTTTAATTCTTTCTACAAAAGATATGCCCACGCTCTAACAATTATAAGTGAAGCAAAAGAGCATTCTACAAATGGCGGTTTTCTATGTGAAGAGAAACAGGCAATCCAAACTTCAAATGATATAAGTGAAGCACATGAAGCATTCTATAAAGCCATACTAAAAAAATTAAGTGAAGTGCAATGAGCATTCTATAAATCAACCATGGACTATCTCATACCAGCATGGTGCATAAAAGAAAAGTGAAAACTAAATGTAAAAGACACTCCAAGATTTGCACATATCACATGAACGAAACGAAACCGAAAACATACTGATACTTGTTGAAGAAAGATGGGATGCCTTCTGGGGCATCCCCAAGCTTAGACGCTTGAGTCTCGTTGAATATTTACTTGAGGTGCCTTGGGCATCCCCAAGCTTGAGCTCTTGTCTCTCCTCACTCTCTTGATATCGAGACCTCCTCGATCTTCGAACACTTCATCCACACAAGCTACCAGAATCAGCTACTTTGCCGTCTGCCACGGCAGACGGCAAAGGCAAGGATGGCGGACGGCAAAGGCCTTTGCCGTCTGCCGCGGACGGCAAAAGGCTCCGGCAAAGTAGGCTTCGGTAAAGAGCTACTTTGCCGTCTGCTTTTTGAAGCGGACGGCAAAGGGGCCTTTGCCATCAGCGGCTGACGGCAAAGAAAGCCGACGGCAATAAATGCGCTGTTAGTCCGTTAGGCGGCTAACGGCAGCCTTTGTCGTCCGCCGCTGACGGCAAAGAGCATCCGGCCTTTGCCGTCCGTCAAATGACGTCAGCTGGACGTCACTGCAGGGCAAGCCTTTGCCATCTGCTGTTGTAGGCAAATGTGGGCATTCTTTGCCGTCTGCCACTGTAGGCAAAGCCTTTGCCGTCCGCCGCTGTAGGCAAATTGACCAAATGGGTCAGCTCCCAGGGAGCATAGGTGGCCGCCGCGTGGCTTCTTTGCCGCCCGCGGCAGACGGCAAAGGAGCCTTTGCCATCAGCGGCTGACGGTAAAGGTGCCTCTTTTTTCTGTTTTTTTTAATCCAGCAATTTTCACAGCAAATATATGACATATATATATATATATATATTTCACATGGCTATTTAACAGCAAACATATGACATATCGAGCACATAAGTTTCATCATGCATACATATATAGTTCCATCCATTCATACATAGCAAGTTGCACATACACATTGTTCCATCCATACATATTACAATGCAAAGTTTCATCAAGATAGCAAGTTCCATCATAGCAAGCTAGAAGAATACTAGAGGAGAATGAAAGAAAAAACAAGCACTCCATCATAGTAAGCTAGCTTCCGTGAAGTGAATGAAATCTGCAAAATGGCAAATAAGAAAGTTAGAAAAAGGAGACTAGAAGAAGAAGTATATGCCATTTATGAGCTAACTTAGGTGAAATGGATCATTTATGAGCTAACTTAGTTGAAATGGATCGATTATGAGCTAACCTAGGTGAAATAGATCGTTTATGAGCTAACCTAGGTAAGATGGGTCATTTTGGAGCTAACCTAGGTGAAATCGATCGTTTTTGAGCTAAGTTAGGTGAAATGGATCGTTTATGAGCTAATCTAGGTGAAATAGATCGTTTATGAGCTAACTTAGGTAAAATGCATCATTTTAGAGCTAACCTCGGTGTGATGGGTCATTTTGGAGCTAAACTAGGTAACATGGATCGTTTGTGAGCTAACCTAGGTGAAATGGTTCGTTTATGAGCTAATCTAGGTAAAATGGGTCATTTTAGAGCTAACTTGGGTAAAAATGCATCATTTTGGAGCTAACCTAGGTAAGATGGGTCATTTTGGAGCTAACCTAGGTAAAATGGGTCATTTTAGGGCTACCATAGGTAAAATTGATCATTTTGGAGCTAGTCTAGGTAAAATGGGTCATTTTAGAGCTAACTTGGGTAAAATGGATTGTTTATGAGCTAACTAAGCTAATTATGCCATTTTTGACATAAGTAAGCTAAGTACATGTCATTATTGAGCAAACCTAGTTAACTAAGCATATTAGAGCTAACTTAGGTCATTCTGGAGGAAACAAAGCTAAGTATAGATCGTTTTAAAGCTAACTTAGGTAAAATGGATGGTTTTGGAGGTCAGTAAGCTTATTAAGTCATTTTGGAGGAAAAGATGCTAACTCTAGGTCATTGTGGTAAGCATATTGGAGGAAATAAGGCTAAGTCTAGGTCTTTAAACATTTGTTAAGCAAAACACTAGAGAAACTTACCATGACGATGGAGGTGTAGGAGCGGGCTCGCTCGTGCCGGTAGCTGGAGAAGGATCGTGCGATGCTTGTTTGGAGTTACGCTGCACCAAAGATCATTTCCAATGTCTCGTTAGCATGATGACAATCAAATGTTAAGACTAGCAAGTAATGTCCATTCAAATTAAACTCACCGTGGTCCCAGGAGCAATCACTGGCATCGGCGGAGCGGTCTGACCGGTCTTCTCGCACACATACTGCACATTTGGTTTTGACGACTCAGTCATACTAGTTAGTAATGAGACAAACACTACATGAATGTTTTGGCTAATCTGCAGAAGAAACTTACCACAAGGAGCTCGTACATGGCCCTTGCCTGGATGTCATTCCGTGCCCTCTCCTCCTCCACCATCTTTGTCATCCTCTCCTCCAACTCCCGCTGCCTCTCCGCCGCCTCCGCCAGAAGTTTCTCCATTCTATCTCTCTCACTCTATATAACAGCCTGCAACACCACTCCTCGTTACCATTTGTAATCATTGATGGAAGCACACACAATGTAATGGAGAAAGATAGCTGAGTACGTATAACTAACCTTGATGGCGAGTTGGACTGACCGTTCACGAGGCCTTATCTCAGGAGCGGAGCTCGACTGGCGCGCCTTGATCTCCGGGAGAGTGCTAGGACAACGGATAAGTCCATCTCCAATGGCTATGGAGCCATGGGACCTCCCGCCACCAGATATCATCACCTGCTCTGGACAATGGGACCCTGGCTCGGGTTAAAGTCCTCCCCTTTCCTCGCCTTCCCCTCATCTCTATATTTCACGAGCTTGTCGTGGGAGGAGATGTTGGTGAAGTTGTTTTCATCATCGAGGTCAGACGGAGAGAATGCCTTGACTTTCTTGAAAGATGCACTATGGGCCATGGCATACAGGTCATACACCTCTGGCACCTTATCCGCCTTATTGTAGCATGTCTGAAAGAGAGAAACAAAGTAAATTAGTAATTAAAGGGCTCAAGCTAGCATGAGGAATGAATTGCATGAATCATGAAGCAAACCACATACCCAGTTCTTCCCGAACTGATATAAGTTGGAGCTACCTTGATGGTGTGGCACACCTTCCATTTGAGCACGTTTGTCCTTGGCCGCGTTGTGGACGGCTAGCCATTCTTTTGAGCACCACTCATTGACCAACACCTCCCAACAATCCATCCGATCCACACACCATCTCGGAGGCGCCTAAGTTAGCAAATAGAAACTTGAGCGCTACGGCTATGAATTACTAAATGAAGGAAGTAAGTACAAGGACTTAAGAATTACCTTCATGTACTCCTCCTTACTCAGGAACTTATCGCGGCACGCCGGCTTGGGCTTCTTGATACCACACAAGGCGTAGTAGTCTCAAACAGCCTGCACCCGAGCCTCGTGCCGTAAGTTCTGTAGTAGGCGCTTGCAGACATTCTCGATAACATTTGCCGCCTCCTCCTCGTATCCCTCCTCACACCTGTAGAATGTCTGCAATCAAATGAGACAATATTGATTAGTACAATTAATAACTAGCTAGTTGAAGATTTTTAAATGTGTAAAGGAGAAATTACCCAGAACTTTCTGATCACCACGTCTGCCCTCGTGTCGCACAAGACACTGTCGATAATCTCACCCAGCGGGGCCGGGGCAGCCAAGTAGTGCTCCCAGCTCAATCCAAGCTCTGGAAGCCGACCCTCACCAGGCAACGTGACAAACCCCGGGAAGTTTTGCCGGCAAAGCACTCCAAGGACGGAGTTGGGCTCGCGGACACTATGATGGTGGTCCCAACCCCTACAGCATGACAAGGCCAACACATTAGATATTTGAAGAAACGTGAATGCAGAAGGTACAAAAAAGATTAAATGCACTTACCTCTCCCCATCAGGGAAAATCAACCACGTCTGCTCGCGGGTCGCCGGCACGGATGGGAGCCGTGTACAACCACGTTGGTAGACGGTGCCCCCTCCTCCTCAATATCAGTCGGCTCCCCGCCATCATCAGCACGGCCACTCGGCCACTCAAGCTCATCCGGCCAGGTACCCCATCCAGACGTGTGCTCCTCCGGGGTCTCATGGGCCGAAGGCCCGTCGACCCAAAGCTCATGGGCCGAAGGCCCGTCGACCCGAGGCTCGTGGGCCGAAGGCTCGTGGACCGGAGTCGGTGTAGCCTCTTCCTCGGACGAGTCCACCCTAGCAGTCACGTGCTCGGGTGAAACAGCTGGGGGTGGCGGCGAGGAAGGCGCCCTAGCAGTCACCCTACCTCCTCTCCCGCGACCACGTGCTCCAACTCCTCTCTTCTTCCCTCCCTTACCTCATCCCCTGCTGGGCACCGCTGTCGACGAAGAAGGGCCCGGCGGTGTCGCCATACTGTCCAGCAACGCTCGGCGGAGAGGTGCGTGTGGAATGGAAGACCTCCCACCACGCGTCGTCGAAGAAGGGGCCTCAGAGCGCTCCCAACCAGCGCCCACCATCTTTCAACACCTGCCATGACAAAGAGTAAACGAAATTAGTACAACATAAAAAATACCGACATGAATAATAATATGTATATCACTTAAATGTATCATCATCAAGTACAACATAAAAAAATTGAATACCTGACACAACTAATAATCTCGATCACTATCATCAATAAATGCATAATCATCATCATCACTATAATCAATGACGGGCTCATAGGGTTCAGTGGCATCAACATGTGGAAGGCCACCTTGACGTAATCAGTCAAGCATTGACAGGTCATCCGCAGAAGTAACCTCTTCTTGTTCCGGCTCTTCTTGTTCCTCCTCTAGGTTCATGTCGGATTCACTATCGCTGTCTACTTCAATGTTTTGGGGTGAAGTATAGCGGTTCTTGAAACGCTTTTTGGAAAGACGTGTCTCTTGGAAGAATTCTCCTTCATATGTGTCTGGGTTAATGTGAGGTTCATAATCCTCTTCCTTTGGGGGAGATAGTCTTGCACGTGGCGGCACTTCATAAACGACATCCCAACCTTTCAGATTTGGATTAGTTTGGCAGGCCCATGGTAGATAGAATACTTGGGTCGCTCGTTGAGCCGTAATATAGACACCAGGAACATCTAAATGGGTGCTTTGTTTGATTTCAACTAGCCCTATATGTTCATGAGTCCTTCTAGTCTCCTTCGGCTGAAACCAATAAAATTTGAAGAGTACGACATTCGGTGGGTTGTCACCATAGAATAGAAGTTCCTAAATTGCTTCAACTCTCCAATAATACTCTGTACCTCCTTCGCCGATAGCAGATACACAACATTTGTAGACTTTCGGTCGGCCATAGATAGCTCTTTGCCATAGGTACGAAAGCGATACCCGTTGATGTCGTATTTGTCAAATGAACGGACCTTATAGTTAAAACCATTAGCAACTTGTCTCAATTCGGCGTCCATAGACTCTGAATTAGCCTACAAGTTTAATACGAAAGGATTGTTGCATTAGGTAGAAATTAGCGAATGAAATGAAATGGTCTAATAGAAATTACCGTTTGTTTGAACCAAGAGATAAAACCGGGATAGCCGCCTCCTTGCTTTGCGAGAAGCTCATACTCTTCGACGGAATCCTTTTGGATCACCGCTCCATACGAGAATATGGCGACGTATTGACTGTATGAAATATACAGGAATAAGAGCAGTTCAAAGGAATTAGAAGTTGCGAAACAATGTACCGAGAACTTACTCGATGTACGGCCGCACTTCTGACAGGTTGTTGAAGATATGCAACGTAATGGTCCGCCATTCTTCGTTATCCAAAGATACAGGTTTCGAACCACTGGCTGGTGCGAGATTCCCTTTGAATAGGCTGAGGTTGGATCCACCCTTTTGAGGTTCGTCAGCATTGTACCGAGGCTTCGGATTATGCAAATGACGATTTTTGGCTTCGTAGTGTGCTGTCACGAAGTTTGCCGTCTCCTCAGTGATGAATGCCTCAGCCATCGATGCTTCAATTCTACGTTTATTTTTACATTTTTGTCGAAGCGTCTTCTGCATCCTCTCAGTTGGGTAGCACCAACGATTTTGCACGGGCCCCCCCAATCTTGCCTCGGTCGGGAGATGCAAAATCAAATGCTGCATTGGATTAAAGAAGCCCGGTGGAAATATCTTCTCTAACTTGCAGATCAACTCCGGTGCCAACTCTTCCATTTCTTCTAGCACGCCAGGCAATAGTTCTTTCGCACAAAGAACATGGAAGAAATAGCTGAGTTCTGCCAGTACTAGCCATTCATCCTCAGGGATGAAGCCATGCAACATCACCGACATTACCCGCTCAATCCATATGTGCCAATCATGACTCTTGAGACCAAATATCTTCAATTTATCAAGACTCGCTCCCCTCTTTAGATTCGCTGCATACCCATCGGGGAACATCAACTGCATTTTCACCCACAAGATAATTTCCCTCATAGCTTGCCTTCCAAAATTGAACCATGCCTTTGGCTTCGTCCAGTTCTGCTTTCCTTTCGGTTCTTTCATGTTTTGTAACGGCCTATCACATAGCGCCTCCAGATCAACTCTAGCCTTAGTATTATCCTTTGACTTCCCATCTATGCCGAACAAAGTACCAAAAAGTGCCTCGGTGATATTCTTCTCAGTGTGCATCACGTCGCTGTTGTGTGGGCAAAGGAGGTCTTTGAAGTAAGGCAGATCCCATAAGCATGTCTTGTGAGTCCAGGCGTGCTTAGAATTATACCCCTTGAAGTACCCTGGACACTCTGGATCTGGCTCGAGAGCGTTTAACTAATCCAGGGCCTGTTCGCCTGTCAACGCAGGTGGTGCAGAGTTTTTGACAACTCTACCTCTGATGAAGTTCTTCTTGTCTTTCCTGAACTTATGGCGAGGATCCAGGAACTGTCTATGCATGTCGAAGCAAGAAAACTTGCGGCCGGCCTGAAGCCAACGAAACTCAAGAGCTCCCTTCCATGTGGGGCACGGGAACCTTCCATGCATACACCAGCCAACGAATAGCGCATACGCCGGCAAGTCATGCGTCGAGTACATGTACCAGACACGCATTATGAAGTTCCATTTGCTATAGGCGTCGTATGTCTTGAACCCATTATCCCATGCTTCTTGCAATTCATCCTTAAGCGGCTGCATGTACACATTCATATTTTTCCCCGGATAGTTGGGCCCTGGAATTATCAACGTTAGGAAAATGTTCTTTCTTTGCATAATCTGTCCGGGGGGGGAGATTGAGTGGAAAGACAAATACGGGCCAAGAACTGTATTGGGCTGCTCGAGGATGCCGACTCGAGGATGCCTCGGATCTGCCGCTTTGTCAGCATGTAATTCATCAAACTTTTTCCACGCAACACCATCCGATGTGTGTACGATCATCAGATTCCCATATGCATCTAGTTCGGTTCTTTTGCCTGTTTTGTGCCATGTCATCTATCTGGCCGTCTCTTCGACCATGAAAAGACGTTGAAGTCTTGGTACGATTGGCATATACCGAAGAACACTGACGGGGATTTTGGTCTGTGACTTCTCACTCATAACGTTGTCTACCACAACATACCTGGAAGACTTGCAAATGGGACAATAGTTCAAGTCCGCATAGTCAAGCCTAAATAAGACACATCCTTTCTCACAGGTATGTATCTTCTCATAGGGCATCTTCAGTGCACGGAGGATTTTGTCCGGCTGGTACAGGTTTGCAGGCATTACATGGCCTTTGGGTAGAAAGCGTCCAAATACTGTCATCATGGCGCTTGTGAGATGGCATCCAACTGAAAAAGCTCAGTGTGCTCGTTGAGCGGACGTTTTGAAGACTCCAACATTTCATTGAAGGCCTTTGGAGATTCCTCCATCTCCTCGTCCGAATTCCGAGCATCATCGAAGTCTTGCACCATGTTTACCATCCCGGTACCATGCTCGTCGGTGCGACAACGATCCACCTCAGCTCAGTCACGTTGGGCAGACTCACCATGATATGTCCACACCGTATAATCGGGTGTAAAACCACTCTTCTGCAGGTGTTTGCCCATTTCAGCCTCTGTCCTCTTTTCCCAATTGCCGTACCGTAAACAGGGGCGCCAGGTTTTCCTCTGGCCATTTGCAAATGCGGCTTGCACAAACCCCTTGGTTTTTGTGAACCATTCAGTGCTCCATTTGTTCTGACCAGTGTGACCGGCGTACATCCACGCACGATCACTCATCTTGACTTTCAGAGCTACTGGACACACAACAAATATATATATATATAATTCACCATGTATATATTCATTAGTTGATCTACTTTGTCAATTTTATTATGTCCATGCAACCTACACTCTAATAGGTAATGATAGGTCCTAATCCCACCCGAGTATGTGTAGATTGGGTTAATTTTCCCATGCTATGCTCCGGATCCGACGTAAAATTTCGACAGCACCTCCCCGCTGTTCTCCTGATACACGTCTCTGCAATTAACAGAGAGGATCTGTACCCGGAGAACAACAGGGGAGGCACTGACGAAATTTATGTGTCGGATCCGGAGCAAAGCATATGGGAAAACAAACCCAATCTGCACATACTTAGGCTGTCCATGGATAGCGTTGGACAATTCGAAAGAATCACGGTTATAAATATGCAAATGCATGCATATTTATAACTATAACACTTTCGAATGGGAGACACATATTGGTTACGCATACTGATGATTCAAGACAGATATATAGCTAGCTATCAAGTTTCATCGGCACGAACACCGGAATAGAGCAAATAATTAAGGGGGGAGGAGGACATGTCATTTGTGCTCACCCACGAACAAAGGGGCAGAGCTCGTCAAACGCATGGGGAGGTCGTCGAACACCAAACCTCGCAGCGATGAAACTACTGCACATTTAAATATACCCGATCAACACAATTATATATGATGTTTTTCATAACAAAACCGAAAAATATATGACTTAACTCATAATTCGCAAATATATGACCCCGTCGGCCTCTGGTGTCGTGGGTGTCGTGTCGGGGTCGGGGTGCCGTGTTGGGGTGGTCGGGGTCGGGGTGTGGTGTCAGGGTGTTGGGTGTCGGGGGTCGGGGTGTCGTGCCGGGGTGTCGGGGTGGCGTGTCGGGGTCGGGGTGTCAGGGTGTGGGGGTCGGGGTCGGTGTGTGGTGTCAGGCTGTCAGGGTGTCGGGGTCGGGGTGTCGGGGTCGGGGTGTCGGGGTATCTTCTTCTTCTTCTTCTTCTTCTTCTTTTTTCCTATTTTTTCCTTTTCTTCTTCTTCTTCTTCTTCTTCTTCTTTTCTTCTTCTTCTTCTTCTTCCTCTTCTCCTTTTTCCTCTTCTTCTTTTCTTCTCCTTCTTCTCCTCCTCTTCCTCCCTCCTCCTCTTCCTCTTCCTCTTCTTTCTTCCTCTTCTTCTTCTTCTTCTTCTTCTTCATCATCATCATCTTCTTCTTCTTCTTCTTCTTTCTTCTTCTTCTTTTCTTTCTTCTTCTCCCTCCACCTCTTCCTCCCTCCTCCTCCTCCTCCTTCTACTCTTCTTATTCTTCTAAACTAAAACTAATCTAAAATAAACTAAACTAATAATAAAACTAAAACTAAACTAAAACTAAAACTAAAGTAAAACTATAACTAAAATAGAAACTAAATTAACTAAAAGTAACTAAAAGTAACTAAACTAAAACAAACTAAACTAAAAAAAGGGGGGAAGATCACTCACCTGCGCAGGGGATCACCGGTGGAGGGGGAGGCGGCGGCCCGGCGGAGGGGAGTCTGCGGCGGGTGGGGCAGCGGCGGCCTAGTGGAGGGGGAGGCCGCGGCGGGTGGGGGCGGCGGTGGCCCGGTGGAGGGGGAGGCCGCGGCGGGGACGGCCACGCAGGGGAGGGGAGGGGGCGGCTGGTCGGCGAGGAAGGGGCACCGCAGGGGAGGGGTGCGGGGCGACGGGGCGAGGGGGTGGCGGCGGGTGGTGGGGCGACGGGGCAAGGGGGCGGCGGGTGGTCGGGGCGACGGGGCGAGAGGCGGTGGGTGGGCGGGTGGCGGCGGCGGGTGGTGGGGGGTGGTGGCGGGTGGCTGGTGGCGGGGGCGGCGGCGGGTGGCGGTGGTCGTCGGGGTGGAGAGGACAGAAAGAGAGAGAGGGAGGGAGGGAGCTCGGCGGGCACACTCGTTGGTTAGGTTATCTCTTTGCCGTCCGCCCCCCTTTGCCGTCCGCTTTTTTGCTCTTTGTCATCTGCTTGCAGACGGCAAGGAGGGGGGCCGTTAGGTTTTTTTCTAAGCAGCTCATTAGTGGGGCCCACCTCTCTCTTTGCCATCCGCCAGCTGACGGCAAAGAATAGGCAGACGGCAAATAAGCAAATTCCAGTAGTGACACACTACAAAAAATACACTTCCGTGATGATACGTGTTTGTCACAGTAGGTGACGTTTTCTGTCATGCATGTACATCCATGACAAATTTATGACAGAATCAAGATAGTCATACTTGTGCTATTGTAGAAGTGTTCCATGACATTACCGAAATTATCATCACGGAAGTGTCCACTTCCATGACGATAAATCGCGCGTCACAGAAGTGCTTTCGTCAAGGGTGACCGACACGTGGCATCCACCGTAACGGAACGCCGTTAAGCTATCGGGTCCAGTTTTGGATCCGATAACCCGTTAACAGCCCCGACCAATGGGGATTTTCCACGTGTAAAATCATCATTGGCTGGAGGAAACACGTGTCGGCTCACCGTTGGGACAGATGTCATCCACTCATTGGACCCAAGGCGCCTATGATACGTCGACACGTGGCACGGCCCAACAGAGGCCCATTCCTGTGAAAAGGCCGGCCCGTTTGACTTGGTCAAAAGGTGGCGGGCCGGCCCACGGAAAGCCTGTTAACGGCCTGTTCGCATATAGCCCATTTACAGCCCGCTAACCCAGGGCCCGTTACGACCTATCCGAATTAGGCCCAGTAGCGTCATCTGGGCCGTCCAATATGATTCCAGCCCGTTTTAACTTCCGGCCCATGTATGGCCCATGACGTCTTTCGGCCCATATGAGGCCCTTTGTAACTCTTGGCCCATTAACGGCCCGTGGTGAAACTGGCCCGTAATGAACAGTGTATCACTTTATACCCATTAACGGCCCATTATTCCATCGGTCCGTTTCTAGCCCAAGTTATCTTTCGGCCTTCTCAGGGCCCCTTATTCTTGGGCTCATTTCCAGCATTCGGTTACTTACGGCCCGTTACTGTCATTTTCTGCTTGTGGGCCAAATTCAGCCCGTGGTTACAGTCGGCCCGTTTGTGGCCCGTTAATACGTTGGGCCGTTTTCATGTCAAAAAAACCGTTGGGCTGTTTTCATAGAGTTATCAAATACGGCCTATTAACGGCCCGTTATGGTCCACGAATAGTACGGCCCATGATTGGCGAAATGATGATACGCCCCGTAGAAGGCCAATGGATCATACGGCCCGTAAAAGGCCCATGGATCGTACGGCCCGTAGAAGGCCCATGGATCCTACGGCCCGTATAGAAGGCCAATGGATCCTACGGCCCGTAGAAGGCCCATGGATCATACGGCCCGCAGGAGGCCCATGGTTACAACAGTCCGTGTGTTGCCATGATTATTTTGGCCTAGTTTCCAAAAATAGGTTATTGTGGCCACTAGAAAAACACAGAAAAAGAACTGCAGTGACTACAAGCAAACAACTAAACAAGACAATAAGGAAATAAATAAGCAAGCAATTAACGCTAGCCTATTACCGCTATTACACATATTACATCCACTGGGCATCAAAGTTCGCCACCAGTGCAAATATAGGGAACAAAGCAGCATATTACATACACTGGCCGTCAAAATTGGCCACCAGTGCAAATAAACGCGGCAGCAAAACAAGAGCATAACTGAAACAACTTCAGAAGAGCTCAAGAAACGTTATCCTGGGTATCCACCATGCTGGCAATAAGCTTAGCAAGCTTATTAGCTTTGTCCTGTTTGGCGCTAAAATCCTCCAACGCTTGCTGTTGCACCAGAAAGTATGCATCTGAATGCTCCAGGGACTTCCGCAGTCCTTCCGCTTCTTGTCGCAGCACAGCTGATCGATGTCTTTCAGCTTGTAGTTGAGACTCAAGAAACCGAACTGATTCAGACAGTGAGTTTGAATAGCTTGTGCAAGCGGTAGTGGCCAGTAACTCGAACACTAAACCAAGACAGGACTTTGGGGTTGTCTCACTGTCTTCGAGATAGTCTTCCTTAGCTGTTTTATCAGCTTTGTTGGAGACCAACAAGGATGTGTCACTATCCTGAACCTTATCTGCATTACTTCCTTTACCATTGCTTAATAAGGCACTCTTCCCCAATATTCTGTCAGCATTCTAAAAGAAGAAACAAGCAGACACATAACAGGTTTAGCATGTACTAGTATATGAAACTCATTTCGGTGAACCAGTTCATTAGTAAGGTGGACAGGATTAAACTACCAAGTCTTCTATTGCCAAGTACTAGTACATAATAAAAGCATCAAACAAACATATATCTATGTCCTATGGTCACTGCATTGTCTTGCCAAATCAAAATAGAGACACGGTTCAAATCATATCAGTTCAAGACAAAGCAGCAGTGAAAGAATACAAAGCGTGGGAAACTACACGGCACAACAAGATTTCAGATGGGTACCACGGGTCTACATGTACAACAACACTATTGGCTCTGTTGTGATGCTAGTAATGTGCATGATATGAGAAGTCAACTGTATACACAATTGAAATTGAAATCAACAGAGCTATTGATAAGAGCAAACCTGTTAAAGAAACATGCGTGAACATACCTGCTGTGCCATTGGAGTTTCGATTGGATCCTTCAATTTAAAAATAAGTTTGTATGAGTAAATACAGTGATACAAGAGCAAAGCAGTATGCACGATAGCAATCATAGTTAAAAAAGGCGCGCCTAAGCGAGCGCTTAAGCGCGCCTAGGCTCTAGGCGTTGGCAAAACGCATTGCGCATAACTACGCTTAATCTGTGCATAACTGCGCATAAGCATGCGCTTTGGTCAGTAAAGCGCAAGGCGGTGGCAAAACGCACAATTAACGCCTAGCGCTTTTTTGAACTATGATAGCAATGGAATCTTAAATTAGAACAGTTGTTCTTCAGGTTTAGGCACTTGTTCTACATGAACAGAGTACAGTAAGACGCAAGAATATAGTACTTAAAAATAGAAAATGAGCTCATAGACCTTACCACATTCTTGGTTCGGGACCAGTACAGAACAAGGCGTTCCCAGTCATCGTCCAGTAAATGTGTCTCAGGAGAACGTAAGGGAATTTGATGAGTTTCTTTGCCGGTGAAGTACGTTTTCTTCAGGTAATTCCGATACTGCCACCAAGCATTCTTGAAGATAGCAGAGGTATTAGCACAGGTTACCTCATCCTGAGTTTCCAAATCGGTCCTTCTCTATAGAGAAAAATGGGAAAATTTGCTGTATTATAACCATCATGGAGGTAGGATGTATGGGACAAAGCAAAGTAATTGCCATGAATAACATTACTTACACATAACTCCTGGACAAACACCTGCAACTGGCATTTTCCTTCATCTTCAGTATAATATTTCCAAGATGGGAAGATACGCACATACGATTTAACAACATCAAATGCGATAGATGCTAAACTACGACTAGCTGGTTGTGCTTCCTCCACAGGAATAGGCGTACTAACTGGTGGAGTTGGGGTTCGCCGTGGTAGTACTGGCCCTTTGGGCACTGGAGCTGCCTTACTAACTGCTCTTGTTTGGGAGCTCTGTGGTGGAGATGGTGCTGTGTCAACAGGAACTGGGTTACTATCTGCTGGGGTTGGGGTTAGATTGGGTGAAGCTGGTTCTCTGTCCATCGCAGTAGGGGTACAATCTGCGAGAGTTTGGGTTATGTGTGGTAGGGCTGGTTCTCGTGCATGTACAACCGGGGTGCTATCTCCACCAAGAGGTAGCACTGTTTTATTTGAAGACCGTGTTTTTAGTCCGCTAGATACTGGCATCACCCGCTCCAATTCAAATGGCTGATAAACAGGAAACATAGTTGAATGTACAGACATTGTATGAGAGACAGATGCAATAGATAGTGTGGAAAAAAGAGGGCATGAAATAGTTGACATGTATATTGTTTAACTAAAACGGATAGCATGACATAATTTCACATATATGATGTCTATCTAAACTGGATAGCATAGCATAACATAATTCAAAGATATGATGAATAACTAAACAGGATCGCATGACATAATTCACCTACATGTTATCTAAGTAATCAGGATCGCATCATTTAATTCACATATGTGATTTATATGCTAAACAGAGGGCATTCGATATGATGTCTGAACTAAGAACATGGTGTTGAATATTGTGTATATGATGTCTAAACTATGCAATGCAAGACACCATATGCATGATATGAGCAGTATAACCGTGCCAAGTTAGAGCATACACCTCGGTGGGGGAATAGGACTGGTCATCTGTCTCTGAATCCATCTCTGAGGAGCTATCGGGACCCAACAAGAGATCTGCTTCGACAGGTAGCACTGTCTGCTCTGAAGGCCTTGTTTTCACTCCAGATTTTTCAATCTCCCACCCAAATGGCTGATTCACAGGAAGAGTAGTTTAATGTACAAACATTGTCGACAAATGGAAATGTAATGAAGAAAAGGATGGGCAAGATATCATTCAAATATATGATGCCTGGTTAAACAGGATGGCATTGCACATTTCACATATATTATGGCTGGCTAAAAGACATGAGACTGCATAATTCCCATATATGATATAGAAACTAAACAGGTGGCATTACAGAACATGTCTAAACTAAGCAGATGACATATATGATGTCAAAAGTAGGCACTGCAAGGCAACATATGCATGATATGACTAACATCATCATGCCAAGGTAGAGCAAACACCTTGGGGGGTAAATAGGAGTGGTCAGCGGCGTCTGAATCCGCCTCAGAACAGATATCTTCCTCTGGATTACAATCTGGAGAGGGGTGGGGAGGGTTTGCCATTGAACCCACCATGGAGCGATGTCTGCATGACATTGTATTGCCGCGCAAAACTCTTCTCTTTTTCTCTACATGTTCAGCATGACTGTGTACAATATCTGACATGCATACGAAAAAAATATGGTGAGATTATGTAAGGAGAGCATGCAGAAATTTAGAGTGATGGTAACAACCAGTGGATGGATCCAAAAATAATGATAGCAGGCTGATGATTGCTTTAATTTAATAAAAAGACAGATGATGATTGCTTTACTATTTGTTTCCCACCCAAGATGAACAACATAGGCATACCCTAGGTGAACCAGATATTAGACAGAGATACTATTCATTGCTTCCTCGATATGTGCCCCACAACTAATTTAGAACTCAAGTTTGAACATTAATTTGGACCTGACTTGGAGTCCAAGAGGTGAACAGGACGATAAAGTAGCAGGTAATTTTAAGCAATGCATAACATAAGCAGAAACAAAAGAGTGCGACCTCTCTTGTGGACCCGTGTACTCCTCAGGTTCATCTGCTGAGTCGATGATGGTGATGCCGTTGCGGTGGGTGCCGGCGGCAGGGAAGGAGATCTGAGGCGGCGAAAGACGGTCAGGAGTCGTGATGTCTGGTTTGGTGGATGTTTCTGTCGATGGAGCAGCTCAGGTGAGGTGGACGACGTCGCGGCAGGAGCAGGACAAACCACACAAAGTTCCCTTCGACACCTACCTGTAACTGAAGTAATTCTGTAAGGGCTCATTTGGCTTGCATGATTCTAAAAACGCAGGGATAGGAAAAACACCGGAATAGGATAGGAATGCACATGGTAAACAGAGCATTTGTAAACACAGGATTTCTGTCAACTTGGGTGTTTGGTTTACAGGAATTGGAAGAGCAGAGGAATGCAAAGAAACATGGCCAAAATAAAGTGAAACCATATGAAAGCGTGTACAGTTAGAATGTTATTCTGCCACTAATGCACTTGGTCTTGTTTTCATGCATAGGATTTTGAAAAGTAGGTCCAGGTGGATGTTTTGCTTCATTCCTTTCAACAAAATGCATGAATAATTGAATAGTAGAGTGCCATTGGAAAATTCCCTATTGCTATGTTTTTCCGTTGAACCAAAATAGCCCTAATGGATCGACATGAATGTATAGTAATAAGTGATGCAACAAGTGTACAACCTCTTTGCCGTAGCCGTGTCGACCTCAGCATCATTGGGTTGGTCGCTGAAGCAGTTGAGGCAGAGGTGGCTGTCGGAGGTGTGGAGGAAGATCTGAGGAATCTGTAGACGGCGTCCAGGGCACTGCTCTGTTGTGATGGATCGTTCTGTCGTTGGAGCAGCTCCGGTGAGCCGTAAGACGTCAAGGCTGAAGCAGCACAAGACAGACATCGTCAATCTCAAGTGGGATTCTAATAGCATCTCCAATAGATGATGTAAAATAGATGTAAAATTTACATCACCAAAAACCACCTGACTACAACAGATGAGGTAAAAACTGTTGACTCTGAACTTAACTGTCGAAACTGAAATTTACTGTGGAATCTGAATGTTACTGTCGAAACTGAACGCAATGGTAGCAGAGAGGCACTTGACATGTAGTTTAGGGAGGGCCTGCAGTTCATCTTCAACCTGCACCCCCTGAGCCGCCAGCCACCACCGGCCGAACCGCCGGCCCCAGCGCCGCCTCGCCGCCCCGAAACAACTCCCCACCGCCGGTCCGCCGCCGCCCCGGCCAGCCCTCTAGGCCCCCGCCCCCACCCTGAACCCTAAGATAGATAGTGGGGTACCTCTCCGGCGAGCCCCCGTCCCCGCTGCGGGTGGTTCTTCCTTAACTCCGGCGAGCCCCCCCCCCCCACCCCTGAAAATGGACTGACCCAAAAGTCGATTCAGTCGACTGAAGTGTAGCTAAATCAGAGCAGAGCAGCAGCACGAGCAAGGGGGTGGGCAGCAGCAGCGCGAGCGAGAGCCGGAGCAGCAATAGCTGAGCGAGCGAGCGATCGAGCGAGAGTCGAAGCAGCAGCAGCAGATCCGGATGGTATGGACGCCGCCGCCGAAGGGGCCTTGCACTGGGGGAGAGCCGCCGTGGAGATGTCGCCCGCGGCGCCGGCTTCAAGGTAGCCACTCCATGGGGGTGCGGGATGGAGCACCGTCGTTGTCGGGAGGTCGAGTTAAGGATAAGGTGCGAGGCGATGAGTGTACAACCTCTTTGGTGGCGCCGAGTAGGCCTCGGCTTCGTCCGAGGAGTCGGTGAGGATGCTGCGGTTCCGATGGAGCAGGTTAAGGCGGCGTTGTGGGGATGGAGCAGCCGCGATAGACGAGGCGATCGTCAGAGCAGCTCCTTGGAGGTGGAGGACGGGGCGGCTGAACCGGCGGGACGACGAGATGGACGACGGATCCTCATCCGGGGAGGTGGACGAGGGACGTCGAGCTGTTGTGGTTGACGACATCGTCGGGGAAGAGGCTCCGGCTGGGCAGCGGTGAGGTGGCGGACGGAGGACGGTGGGGTTTCGCGGCTGGAGCGGAGAGGTTATGGCGGCCTGGGATTTCGAATGGCAAAAAGGAGGCGATGGGAGGGGGTGAACCATGACTTAGGGACGCGCTTGTCCAAAATGTAGGGTGTGTTACAAAAGTACCCCCCACCAATTTGAACTAGCGGCCCTTTCGGCTCAGGGTTAGAAGGGGGATTTCGCGTGTCGGGATTTGGCAGCTGGAGGGAGTTTTCGCGCGCGTTGTAATTTCGGGATAGCAAGGCGCGGGTTGTGAAGGCGCCAGTTTTGGGAGCACGATATCTGAATTTTCGGGATATAACAAGGCGCGGGTTGAATTTTAGGGACAAGCCTAACGTGTAATATTGTACTTGTACGTACCAAATCAATTCGCACTTCCCTCAACCAAAAAGAAAACAAAAAAATAAAACTATTCACACCACACAAAGAGAGAGTCTTGCCCCGTTTTACTATAAAAATGCTATTCAAAGCTACTCCCTCCTTCCATCTATATAGGGCCTAATGCGTTTTTCGATGCTAACTTTGACCAAATATTAGAGCAATAATATATGACATGCAACTTACACAAAGCACACCGTTAAATTCGTCTGTGAAAGGTTCTTTCAATGATATAATTTTCACATTGTGCATGTCATGTACTATTAATCTTGTCAATAGTCAAAGGCGGTCTTAAAAAACGCATTACGCCCTATATAGATGGAAGGAGGGAGTATGAATCCATGTTATGTCCAATTAAATTTTTTCGCTTGCTGTATAATGCATGTAACCTACTCATACCAACATTTTAGTGCATTCCAAATGTCTATACTACCGCTGCAATTCGAACTGAATTTGAATTCGTTTCTCTATTTCAATAAGAATCTACAATCATGATTGTTGCCAACTTCAACCATCATTCGTGTATTACCTTAATAACACACCACATGATTACTATAGAGATAGATATGAACTATGTGTACTACATGAACTCGAATTCTATTTTTTGAATACACTTGATGTTGATTCCAAATAATAGTACATTTGATGTACTAACTATATATTCATAATCTAAACCATGTTCCATACGTACACCGTGTTTATCACACATAGTATAGTGCCCCGCCCCCTACATTATGACAAGTATTTAGACCTGAGCTGCAAAAGCCACACATTAGCCCAAATTATGATCAATGTTCTATATATTATACGTAGTACTAGCAAGATGCCCATGCGTTCCACAGAACATCAACATGATCAAGGGGAGGCCTAATTTGCAAATATGGAGAGGGGTGTGGGTATCTTTTTTCAAAATTGCCATAGTTTCCTTCCTATCCGTCAGATATAAATCGGACGGCCTATATTGCAGGATGGCAGGCACACCATCATCAACAACTCCGTTTTTTATAAGAGTAGAGATAAAATATATTATATGTAGTATAACATGTTCATAACCACACCATGTGTATCACCGTTATATATATTCACACATGCGTCGGTTTAAAACACTATGATAAATTCTTCAAATATCCGAATTCGCTTTTTATAATGAAGTATGATCTCTATTCGTCTTTTACACCCACACAATCCTCTTATCTTTGTAGCTAGCGCTAACTTTCTCTCGTGCATGCACACGCCCGCATCCCTCTCACCCTCCCTCAGCATTCTCTAGCTCCATCGCGCAAATTCGTCTTTTCACTTTAGGTCGTTCACCCACGGTGTGTGTAGGCCCCCCAGCTCCTTCTTTACGGCACACATCGATCGATATGCCTCTCTAGCCAGGTGTGCCTTGCACAAACACAAGCTTGCCCTCTTCTCTTATCACCGTCCATGCCTCACTCCCACCACTCTTTTCATTGATCTCGTACTCGCACACTCCTTCCCCCTCGATATAGTATGACTCTCGCAACACCTCCTAGATGCATCCCTCTCTCTCTCTATCCTTCTCCCCGTGCCTCATTTGCTTCTAACACACACATGCATGTATACCGATCGATCTCCCAACATATACCTAGGTCGACTTTAACTATTCCCCCCCATTCATCGACGTACCTCACAAGTTATGTCTCTCCTTTCTCTGACAAAGGACGATTGATCTTCCTATGTAGTTATGTGTGCTTACCACAGCCATATCGTCCCCCTCATCATTCATGCATGCCTCCTGGCCCGTCTCTCACATGCACGTGCACAGACAGGCAGCCATCCCCTCTCTTATTGATATTGCAGGTGTGCCCTCCAGTTGTCTAGCAAGCCTATCCCACCATTTGTTAGAAGCAACTCCACTACCACCCCCTCCAACACTCTAGCTCTGTCTCTCTCCCAACCTTATTCCTCTCCTACACATATGCATGGATGCCGATCTCCCTTAATACATGAGGTAGATCGATCTCCCTTAATACATGAGGTAGGCCTCTCTCCTCCTCCACACATATAGCAGCCATTGTACCTCTATAGTTAATTAGGCCTCCCTCCCCCCACCACACATCGATAGTCAAGCGTTGTAGGTAGGTATCCATGCCACAGAGACAAACTGCACCTGTCCCCTCTCACGTTCCAGTAGGCCAGCCACTCTATATCTTTGACGTGGGCACACACAAATTCGATGGCACTCTTTATCGATCGCGCGTGCACACACACACACACACATCATCCCTCTCTTCGATTCTATGGACACCTCAAGCCGATGATACCTCCACTCTCTTCTCGTGGATCGCCCCCTCTATATATATGATATATCCAGGACTCTATTTCACACACATTGCATATGTTACATTTATATCTCTCTACGTTTGTATCTCTCTCACACAACCCACGTAGGTGGTGTACGTATACAAGAAGAGAATAGGTGCACCGTGCACGTACTCACGCTTCACGCCCAGCCACACCTGCGCGGGTACACGGTGGAGCTCATTTCTGTACGAAATGGCAGCCCATGTGCTAATTTGAACGCGTGTAGCGGTTGTTTACCTATGGAGGTCGTGTACCACGCGTGCACGAAACAAAGTTCGACTTGATGCGTTGGCGGCGTTATTTTTAAATAAATTTATATCGCTCAATGGCACGTACACATAATATAAAAAGATTTTTATGGAGAAAAAGGTAGTCCGCTCCACTATATACAATGGAGCTTGCCTGCCTGGTTTGTCTCTCTTCAGAGTATCTCACACAAGGCTGCGGTGGCCTCTCTCTCTCTCTCACCGTTGGTCACTGATCCGGCCGCATCCCGTCCGCCGGCGGAAAGGGAGGACGTGCATCATTTCTCCGTTCGACGGCGCCGAGGCAGCACGTCCCGATCTGCGGTACACGCCGTTCTCTCTGACCAAGCTCCGGCGCGGTAGGGCCTATGCCACCTGCTCGCTGCCGCAGTATGGGCAGATTCCGCCCGCCGCCGCTCACCTAGTTACATCCCGACGACCTCCAGGTATCCCCTCCGGCCTTGCTCCACTGCCCGTCTTCCCACGTCGCTGCATGTGGATCTTCCATAGTTCTTTGCCCAAAACGTAGCTCGTCTGGCGTACTTTCCATATTGCAATGTCGTCCTCACACCGTTTTAGACAAACACAACCATGTTGTTATCTTCCCTTAGGACAAGGAATATGCTTCTTTTTTGTCGTCGCATGTGTCATCAACTGTTATTGGCCAGTAATTGTTTCCTTTCTACCTCTTTTTTGCAAACAGGGCTATCCATTTCACCTCGTTGCTATTGCGACCTTTTGGTGAACTGCACAAATCACTTTTTTCTTAAGAGTGTTTTGTGCAGTTCTAACAAAATTTCACATGGGCAACATCTCTACATTTCAGTGCGACTGCACAAAAGGGAGATTGGTTTTGCTCTATCCTCCTTATCCAACGCCGAGCCTAATCTTCTCCAACTAGTTAGTCTTAAGAGAGACTGCAAATGTGGCCGGCTTCTATTTGTGTGTTTATTGTTTCATCAGCAGTCCCCTATTATCGTAATCACACTTAATATCTTTGGAATAGGGACGCTCAGCTCTATTTTAGTGGAACTGCACAAAGTGATCGGAATGTTGCATGCTCCAGACAACTACTTTTTTCCCAACATGCCTTGTTGATTTAGACAGAGCTGGGGGACGTTGCTGCCAATGAATGCATGGATCAATTTTAATTTAACACCTTCTCACAAATTTGTCTTCAGTTGTGATGTAAATGTTAGCTCTAATATGCTAATAATTGAGATGCATCGATGGCAAGACACACGAAACAAAAGCTGAAAGCTCACACCATTGTACAATTTCATGTCGCTGGAAAATTATTTGTATAGTACGTCAATTATGTAAATAAATGCTGGAAGCTTGATAGCATTGCCAGAAGCCTCTTCGGCATCAGGGTCCATGTGCCATGCACAAAATTATACTCCTTCGTTCCTAAATATTTGTCTTTTACAAATTTCAAATGGGCATATTTTAGAGTGTAGATTCACTCATTTTGCTTCGTATGTGTACTCCCTCCGTTCCTAAATATTTGTCTTTCTAGAGATTTCAATAAGTGACTACATACGGAGCAAAATGAGTGAATCTAGACTCTAAAATATGTCTATATACATCCGTATGTAGTAGTCCATTTGAATCTCTAAAAAGACAAATATTTGAGTAGTCACTCGTTGAAATCTCTAGAAAGACAAATACTCTGGAGTATATTTAAGAACCGAGGGGGTAGTGCACAGCCGCATTTGAGACACAGCCCGGTCGTTGTGCCGCATTAATAGTGAGTAATGAGCAGTCAAATCATAAGCCCCACCTTTCCCACTGTAAGTTGCTCGGAAGAAGCAACCATCAATACACTCTTCTTTGAATCCGCTCATACTACTCCATCCGTCACTGTTTATAGAGCGCGCTTCAGAAAAAGAAAAAATCTCTGGGACCAAGGCGACTAGCGATCGGCTTGAAATATAGCATTGGTAGTTATAGCACGACGTCTATTACTAGAGGAAATAATGCGTACACACATGCATGCAGTGCTTCCACCCCGGGTACACACATGCATGCACTTACTCCACTCCGTAGTACATCGAGAGAAAATTGTGGACTTGATTGCGGTTACCACGCCCTAATTAATTGAGCATTAAACCAAACGCGTCTAAAGTCTCTCTGGTGGTGGAAATGCATTGAGAGAAATGCATCATAATGAAGTGCGCCCTCTAAACTGTGACGGAGGGAGGAGTAGTATGAAGGTGCAAAACCAAGTACGCGTATGGCCAGTCGGTCAACGCACCTCTTCTTGGCATATAACTGACATGTGGGACCGGAGTGTGAGCAAATCGATCTCAATTGATTGCAAAATGGCCAACGCGCCATTCCTTGAGAGAGACGAGGAGCGAGAACACACAGACGGGCTCGCATGGAGGCCAAGATATATTCGAGCATGGTTGATCGATATCATCATGACATGTGGGCTGCCGTTTTCCGCCCTTCTCCGGAATAAATGTGTACTTTATCAGAGATTGAAAAAAAGTACAGAGGCTCCACCATGCGGTTCTAGTAGTAGTACTACTCTTACTACAAAACCTTGCGCTTGGCTCTTTGCCTCTTCGTGAAGCCGAACAATGATGGTACTCCGCATGTTCGGTACTATAGTGTATGCCTCTGGCACTGAATGAACTGATGCATGTCCACCGCCTGGGCGAGGGTACGTTGCATTAGTCAAAAGGCGTAATCGAGCTTCACCTTGTCCTGCAAGCTTCTCCTCGTTCTGCGCGTTGACGGGACACACCAAAAAGTAGTGCTAGTCCATACTCCCTTCTTTCCGGTTAATATGGCTTAATCTTTTTTGCGGGTAAATGAGGGAGCTTTATTCATATATAAGCATTCTTAGGACGATCAGCCAAGACACTGGGCACTAGGAAGCGAGGTACCCCGCAAAAAAAAGTAGGAAACGAGGTGTTTCATCAAGCCAGCTCTCGGCCACATTCAAAGTGCAGCAAGCATGGTTCGCACAAAGATGCGCCGCAAGGTTTGCTGACCTGTTTACATGCTGAATAACAAAAAAGAGGAAATATTACTGAGCGCTCCTATTTGTAACAGGATATGAGCCAGAATTAAGCGAGAATTGTGGCGAGTGTTCCATGCAATCAACTTCCATTATCACATGCGAGAACCCTGGAAGAGAACCAAATGTGTTGAAGATTGCTTTATCACATTTTAAAAATATAATAAGAGTGCAGACGCTCCTCCATCCGGTTCCTAGTACTAGTATAGTACATACCTCTATAGACTATAGTAGTAGTACTAGTACTAGTAAACTTTGCGCTTGGCTGTTCGCCTCTTCGGGAAGTCGAACAATAATAGTACTAGTATAGTGTATGCTTCTGGCAATCAGACACCGAATTAACTATTGCACGTCCACCACCTGAGCGAGGGAGAGCTTGCATTAGTGAAACGTTTCTCCTTGTCCTGCGAGCCATTGCGTGCAAGCTTCTCCTGTCCTGCAAGCTTCTCCTCGTTCGGCAAGTTGACGGGACACAACAAAGTAATGCTAGTCCATACTGCCTCCTCTCCGGTTAATATGGCTTAATTTCAAACGAGATAAATACACTGTCGGTCACTGTGCTCATATAAATACGGTCAGTGGACTTCATAATACGCTCACTGCGCTCAATATATACATTTTCCGGTGTTTATACAGTCACTAGCTCACCCTGGCTGAGTATGTGTGTGCATGCACGTGTAGGTTGAGCACTTGAGCGTGACCATGTGTGTTCCGTCGTCTGCTCAGACATGCATGCATTAGGCCGTCGCGCGTGTTTTTGCGTCCATGTGTACGTGTGACTGTTGCATATACGTAGGGGGAGTAGGTGTAGGGGCCACTAAAGGAGCAGTCAAATCACACAGTAAGTTAGTCCGAAGAAGCAACCATCATTTCACTCTTCAATGACACGTACGCAATATAAAATGGTTGATATGGAGAGAAAAAGAAAACCACTATATATACACTAGCAGGAGCCTAAGCTACAAGCTTGCTTGCTTGGGTTGCTCTCTTGACAAGCATAGAACGACTGTGGCCACACCGCTGGTCACATATCCGGCCTGATCCCGCAGCTGGGGGAAGGGAACAATGTTCTGCGTAGACGCGGCCGACATCGGCGAGGGAGAAAATCCATAGTCGGTGCGTCCCAATCGGGGGTCACCGTGGTATGGGCCAATGCCGCATCCCAACCGCCCTTCTAGCTACAGCCTCACGTCCCAGGTAGTCCATCTTCCTTTTGGAGCCGGCTTGCTCCACTGCCGCAGCTCCCCACGTAACTCCATCTCCATGTCGATCTTTCTCTACTTCTACCGGCTTCTACTTGTGATGAGTTTACGTCTCATGAACTAGTGCCAGTGCTATTATTCCAATCACACTTCTTCAATATCTTTGCCATCAGGGATGCTCATGTCGATTTTAGCGGAACTGCACAAAAGCATCATATGATCCAAGGGTGCCAGCTGTCTTTCCTTCGACAGGTTCTACCTAGCCAGGAAATTAAATCCTGTTTAGGGTTTAGGGTTTAAGTTGTAGTGACCCCATCAGTAGTTTTTCTTTCGTACACGCTCTCACAACTTTTGTCTTTAGTTGTGAAGTAAATATTGGCTATGATCTGTGAATCATTGAGATGCATCAGCATGCGTGTTAGTTTTCCTTTGTATTTGATGGAATGTTGTAACGGGGCAACCTTGGAGTAGGAATGAAAATGGAGTGGAAAGTTTCCGTTTTTCCGGAGAAAAAAAAGGAAATGGAGAGAAACCAACGTTTCGTTTTGTTGGATCGCATCATCGAGCAAAACGAACGTTTAAATCACGTCTGTCGCGTTCGTGTCTCACCCTCCTCCACGGCTCGACCCCACACGGTCGCTCAGCATGCCACTCACCGCAAACCGAGTATACGATAACTTTCCCGCCTGCTTGTCGATAGATCACGCCATGGAGTACTAGTACTACTGGAAGAGATTGACGAGTTGGGGGTGGATAGCTAGCTGTAGCACGGACTCCCAAGAACTTTTTACATGCATGTTGTGGCCGACTATTGCGACCTTTGAACGCGAAGCAATCGCATGCACCAGGAAGCGGCGCGGGCAATGCTCTCTCGGCCGGCGCGCCGCTTCAATGCCGGCGCCAGTGAGAGGTCGCGTCTGCTCTGGCCGGGCATGAATGCGGCACTGACCGTTTCGGGCGGGAAGCACGCACAGGTGATGAAGAGGGTTCCGGTGGGTCAGGAGCGGCCGTGGCAGCGGTCCGCACGCCCGCAAACAAGAGATGTTGTACGTTAATAATGCCACGTATATAATTAACAACGTAAATAATGTGCCAGTTGGACAAATATGATTGGAGATGGAGATGGAAATGGAATTAGGATATGCATGTCTATGTCTATGTGTGTGTGCGCGACGACTCTCGCGACCTGGAAGCGGGGGCGTGTTTTTGATCGAGTTTTCTTTCTTGGTACGTTAAAAAATTGTTCACCAATTTTCGTTTCTTTTTCCGGGAACGCGCATATTCTATTTAAAACCACTGCTATGGAGAGATTGTTTTGCTCCATTATAGCCTCTTGTTTGATAGAGTTTCTCGCGTCTCGCTCTCTCACCCTCTCCATATCAAAACAAGATGACAGTGTCCACACTATCTCTCTCCTCACCGGTGGTCACAGATCCGGCCGAATCCCGTCCGCTGCGGGAGGTGAGGACGTGCAGCGTTGACGTTGTCGCCGTCAGCGATGGAGGAAGCCGATGCGCACCGTCCTCTTGGAGCCGGCGCTGGCGCGGACGAAGGTCCTCCGCGCCCTTGTTCGCTGTCGTTGTGTGGGCAGATCCCGCCCGCCCGCCTAAGCGACATCTCGCCCACCTGAGGTATAACTTCTTGTACTGTTCCAGCTCCCGAGGTCGCTGCATGCGGGTTTTCTTCTATGCGACTACTCCCCAGGTCCCCATGTATAGTAGCTAGGGTTCGTCGGCTGGTCCAACATCACCTACTATTATAGAGGAAATGCCACTCGAAAAGTTGTCCTGATTTACGCCTTGGTGGAGGTATACATGTTGTTTCGACAAAAAGTACATGATGGTTGTGCGGTCATTGTCCATATGCTCCTATTGCTGCTGCTAATCTAATACTATCACTGGTTAAATGAAGAAACGATTTTTTTCTCGGGTATCCTGGTTTAGTTCCCACCAAGATAATCATGATGCTTCTGTTTGTTGGTGTACTTTTCATAATTCTTATTGACAATTCAGATGTCGTTGTTAATCTTGTAAAACAAAGTAACAACACTATATCCCTTTTTTATATTTTTGGAAACAGCGATGCGTATCTCCATACCCGGGCATGTCTTCCTCAATTTTAGTGGAACTGCACAAAATTGGATGGCCATTATTGTTCCGCCTCACTGTCCTCTACCACGTGGTTCTTCCTTCCTCGAGCTTGTCTACTGAGAAGAAACAGACCACATTGAGGATTTGTCAAACTTCATAGGTGCCTCACCCAAACTTGATGCCAAATGGATGATGCATCACCACGATGACCTATCGATGCTCATGGTTGCGCCTCATGGTTGCGTCGGCTGGTGAAGCTGATCGATTTTCAATGAAAAACAAGTTGTCTTCCATCAGTGCTCTTTGCTTGTTACCCACAAAGATGATATCCTTCGTCAGTCACCTAGGTTGCGTTGGAGACGCAGGCGTCTTTCACGTTGGTGCAAGTTTATCACACAATTGGCTATGAACCAAACATTTGTTCGAAGAAGGATCGACGTTGGTACTAAGAGCATAAGTTTTGTATTGATTTCTAAGCCTTCTAACAACTTTGTCTCCAGCTCCCCTGTAATTTTATTTTTCCAGCTATTAACTTTGATTAAAAAAATGGTGTGGACTAAAAACCCGGATCGACGTAGTAGCCCTCAATTTTTATTTACTCCGCATGTTAGATTTGACCGAAGTCAAACTTTGTAAAGTTTGACCAAGTTTAGGACGAACACAACAAACCATAATTATTAGAGAGGGCAAACTGTACATACTCTCAAACCTTTCCAATAATTGAAATTAAAATTCTTTATTTGTACACACTCTCACACGTTTCCAATAATTTGCGCATGTGTGGTTGTTCATTAAGGGAGGGTAGTGTACCACACGTGAAGGACATGAAGTGCGACCAGGATGCGTGGATCATTAGTTCATCGGAAGTACTCCCTCCGTTCCTAAATATTTGTCTTTCAAGTGGTTTGCAATGGACGACCACATACGGATGTATATAGACATTTTTTACAGTGTAGATTCACTCATTTTGCTCCGTATGTACTCATTTGTTGAAATCCCTAGAAAGACAAATATTTAGGAACAGAGGGAGTAGTAGTTTTCTTCACTAGTACGTTAAATAAAGAGTTTCGTTTCGTACTTACACAATTTAAAACGATTGTTATGGAGAGAATAAGAAAACCACTACACTATATATTAGTCGTATACACGAGTACTATATGGTCGCAGCTTCATTGACTTTAGTGCACCTGCCTTTGGGTTTATGACAGGTGGGCCAAAATGTGGCTGGCCCACCTGTCATACAACCAAAAGCAGGTGCAGTTAAGGCACCAGAGCTCGGTCCGTACTACAGTATGTATATAAGCTGGAGCCTCAGGCACCAGAGCTCGGTACTCTCCACACTCTCGCCGCACTACATATATATACACGCTGGAGGCTCAGCGTTCCTTTGCTAGGGTTTTCTATATTCACAGTCTCTCACCCTCTTCACCGGATCTAAACAAGACTGCGTTGTGGCCTCTGTCTCTCTCACCCCCCCTCACGGCTGGCGAAGGAGGCGTCCGGATCCCGTCGCACCGGGAAGGGGAGGAGGTGCAGCGTTCACTCTATCGCCTTCGGCGAGGGAGGCAATCCACTGCCGGCTGCGCTTTTCTCTTTCACCCAATGCCTGTGCGGGAGGGCCACCGACCCCTTCTTCCTCGCTGCGTAGTGTGGGCAGATCCGACCTCCCGCCGCAGGCCTTGCCACACCCCGACGACCCTAAGGTATAAGTTTTTTTGAAACTGTCATTGGTCTAGCTGCACGCGGATCTTTGGTCTAATTGTTTCCTTTTCATCCTCCTTTATTGGCAGTAATTGTTTCCTTTTTTGCCTCTGTTAAATCAGGGATATCTATTCAACCTGTTGCTATAGCAAACTTAAATGTCACACCGGCGACTTTACTTGATTTTAGTGCAACTGCACAAAACGAGATTGGATTTCCTATTCGTGTTGGCAGATTCGTACGTGATCTTGTGTGCATCATGACAGGTTGGTACTTGCCTTCATCCACATGATCGTGCAGTGTGTTTTGAGATGCTGTGCTACTTGTATTGGTACTGTTTTAAATAAATGTTGAATTGAAGCTATTGTATTGTTGTCTTTTCCTATTAAGTAGTGAACAAAAATGGGACCAACCCAGACATTATGCTTGTTGCTTTGTTACAACAAACTCTGCATCACCCCATTTATAAGTAGATGGAAGCACATGTTGTTGTTGCGCCCACTCTCCCCTGGAATTGTTTATGCTTTTTGTTAATCTAATGCCGCTGGTAAAATTAAGCAATGCCACTCTCAGAATTAACTACTGAATCTTATTTCAAAACTGCAACACTTGTTAGGGATTGGCGGGATTACCATTTTTGTGGCCGCATGTTTCATCCTCCTTTATTGGCCAGTAATTGATTCCTTTTTTGCCTCTGTTAAAACAGGGATATCTATTCAACTTGTTGCTATTGCGACATTTTGCTTCGCTTAATTTTGGTGGAACTGCACAAAATGAGACCGCATTTCCAGATATGTGTTGAGATCTCTTTTAGATCTTCCTCAGGAGTTGTTTCCAATCTTGGTCTTGAAAGGTCAGTACCTACTTTCCTCAGAATTAACTACTGAATCTTAGTTCAAAACTGCAACACTTGTTAGGGATCGGCGGGAGTACCATTTCTGTTAGGGATCGGCAGGAGTACATGTTTAAGAAATGTATTGTTCAGATAATATCTCTGTTATTATATATCAGTTACAGTGTTTTGCAAATGCTACTATGCTGCTTTGTAGTTCTTTCTACATGTTTAACAAAGGTATTGTTAAGATAATGTCTCTGTTAAAATGAATTAGTCGCATTGTTTCAAGAATGATACTTTTCTGCTTTGTCGTTCTTTATACATGTTGAAACAAGGCATTGTTAAGATAATGTCTCAGTTAATATGAATGAATCACACTGATTGAGAATTTCTACTCTCCTGCTTTGTTTCCCATTAAGATAAGGTAGATTGGTAGATGTTTTTCTTCTGGGAGCACAAGTCATCAACCATTATTTCTCAGTAATTGTTTCCCTTATACCTATTGTTGCTTACAGGGATATCAAAATTAAAGCTCGGTTTTATTCCGACTTTGATTTTAGTTGAACTACACAAAAGGAGCCAATGTGTCTAAGGCAAACTGCTGCATTAGTTTGTCCAGTTGGTCTTACCACTTTGCAGAAAGAAGTAGTCATTGTTTGCGCTATATTACACAAGGAATGATTTAGAAGCTTTACAGAGTATTAGTAGACACTGGTGACATGACTAGTCTGCAGAGAGCATAGGAAACTCTACAACACGTGGAGTGCACTGGGCAAAAAGTGCCCAAACAAGTACAGGAAGCCAGGACAGGACTCCAAATCAGTCAATGTCATTCTAAGCAACAATGATGGGGAATCTGGGTATGGTAATCTGTTTACCGTACTTTCAGTTTGTTAGTCCACCGATTGGTGGGTTGACACTGGGGCCAATATTCATGTGTGTGCTGCTGTGTCTTTGTTTTCTTGCAGCATATAAATACGATATCCATAGGGATGCTCAGCTTGATTTTAGTGGAACTGCACAAAATGTACAGATGGTTTGTGTCCTCCATAATACTTCATCATGCACAATACGTCGAATGGTTCTCTAATCATTTGTCGTCACCTTGAGCCACCAGACTATATGTTTGAATGGTGCTGCCAGCGTCGGCCATTAAGAAGGGTAAGAAGAAAGACAAAAAGAGAGATGGCTGCTTTACTTGTGGTTCGGAGGAACACTGGGCAAACAAGTGCCCAAACAAGTACCAAGAAGCCAGGACAGGACTCCAAGTCTGTCAATGTCACTCTAAGCAACAATGATGGGGCATCTGGGTATGGTAATCTGTTTACCATACTTTCAGTTTGTTAGTGCACCGATTGGTGGGTTGACACTGGGGCCAATATTCATGTGTGTGCTGATGTGTCTTTGTTTTCTGGCAGCATATAAATACGAAATCCACAGGGATGCTCAGCTTGATTTTAGTGGAACTGCACAAAATGTTCAGATGGTTCGTGTCCTCCATAATACTTCATCATGCACTATACATCGAATGGTTCTCTAATCATTCGTCGTCACCTTGAGCCACCGGACTATCAGATGACAAACTGATGACAAACCCTGCCCGTTCCACAATCATAGGCATTACATATTTTGAATGGGAAAAGCTTGTCAAAGTTGACTTTAGTTTAATATATTGGAATTGGAAAACCTTGTCAATTTTTGCTCATTGATGTTAGCCAGAAGACATGCATTTGATATTTTTGAGTGGGACGCCCTTTGCTGTGAGCAACGTCGATCATTTTTTCCTATTCTTGTCTTCAGTTCAGAAGTAAATATTTACTCTGCCAAGATGCATAGTGATAACCCACAAATATAGGGGATCGCAACAGCTTTCAAGGGTAGAGTATTCAACCCAAATTTATTTATTCGACACAAGGGGAGCCAAAGAATATTCTCAAGTATTAGCAACTGAGTTGTCAATTCAGCCACACCTGGATAACTTAATATCTGCAGCAAAGTATTTAGTAGCAAAGTAGTATGATAGTAGGGGTAACGACAACAAAAGTAACAGAAGCAAAGGTAATATTTTTGGTGTTTTGTAGTGATTGTAATAGCAGCAACGGAAAAGTAAATAAGCGAAGAACAATAGGTGCAAACCTCGTAGGCATTGGATCGGTGATGGAGAATTATGCCAGATGCGGTTCATCATGTAACAATCATAACATAGGGTAACACAGAACTAGCTCCAATTCATCAATGTAATGTAGACATGTATTCCGAATATAGTCATACGTGCTTATGGAAAAGAACTTGCATGACATCTTTTGTCCTACCCTCCCGTGGCAGCGGGGTCCTAATGGAAACTAAGGGATATTAAGGCCTCCTTTTAATAGAGAACCGGAACAAAGCATTAACACATAGTGAATACATGAACTCCTCAAACTATGGTCATCACCGGGAGTGGTCCCGATTATTGTCACTTCGGGGTTGCCGGACCAAAACACATAGTAGGTGACTATAGACTTGCAAGATAGGATCAAGAACTCACATATATTCATGAAAACATAATAGGTTCAGATCTTAAATCATGGCACTCGGGCCCTAGTGACAAGCATTAAGCATAGCAAAGTCATAGCAACATCAATCTCAGAACATAGGGGATACTAGGGATCAAACCCTAACAAAACTAACTTGATTACATGATAGATCTCATCCAACCCATCACCATCCAGCAAGCCTACGATGGAATTACTCACGCACGGCGGTGAGCATCATGAAATTGGTGATGGAGGATGGTTGATGATGACGACGGCGACGAATCCCCCTCTCCGGAGCCCCGAACGGACTCCAGATCAGCCCTCCCGAGAGGTTTTAGGGCTTGGCGGCGGCTCCGTATCGTAAAACGCGATGAATTTTTCTCTCTGATTTTTTTTCTACCGAAAGCAGATATATAGAGTTGGAGTTGAGGTCGGAGGGCGCACCATAGGGGGGAGGGCACGCCCTCCACCCTCGTGGCCAGGGTGTGGGCCCCCTAGTCTTCATCTTTTGCAAGGATTTTTTATTATTTCCAAATAGACGTTCTGTGGAGTTTCAGGTCATTCCAAGAACTTTTGTTTCTGCACATAAATAACACCATGGAAAGTCTGCTGAAAACAACGTCAGTCCGGGTTAGTTCCATTCAAATCATGCAAGTTAGAGTCCAAAACAAGGGCAAAAGTGTTTGGAAAAGTAGATATGACGGAGACGTATCACCTCCCCCAAGCTTAAACCTTTGCTTGTCCTCAAGCAATTCAGTTGATAAACTGAAAGTGATAAAGAAAAACTTTTACAAACTCTGTTTGCTCTTGTTGTTGTAAATATGTAAAGCCAGCATTCAAGTTTTCAACAAAGATTATGACTAACCACATTTGCAATAACTCTTAGGTCTCATGTTTACTCATAACAATGGCATAATCAACTAGCGAGCGATAATAATAAATCTCAGATGACAACACTTTCTGAAAACAATTATAATATGATATAACAAGATGGTATCTCGCTAGCCCTTTCTGAGACCGCAAAACATAAATGCAGAGCACCTTTAAAGATCAAGGACTGACTAGACATTGTAATTCATGGTAAAAGAGATCCAGTCATAGTCATACCAAATATAAATTAATAGTAATGAATGCAAATGACAGCTGCGCTCTCCTGCTAGTGCTTTTTAATAAGAGGGTGATGACTCAACATAAAAGTAAATTGATAGGCCCTTCGCAGAGGGAAGCAGGGATTTGTAGAGGTGCCAGAGCTGAGTTTTGAAATAGAGATAAAAAATATTTTGAGCGCCATACGTTCATTGTCAACATAACAACTAAGAGATGTCGATATCTTCCATGCTACGCACATTATAGGCGGTTCCCAAACAGAATGGTAAAGTTTATACTCCCCCTCCACCAACAAGCATCAATCCATGACTTGCTCGAAACAACGAGTGTCTCCAACTAGCAACAGTCCCATGGGGATTTTTGTTTGCAATTATTTCGATTTCGTTTGCATAAAGCATGGGACTGGGCATCCCGGTGACCAGCCATTTTCTCGTGAGTGAGGAGCGGAGTCCACTCCTCTTGAGAATAACCCACCTAGCATGGAAGATACGGACAACCCTAGTTGATACATGAGCTATTCGAGCATACAAAACAGAATGTTTATTTGAAGGTTTAGAGTTTGGCACATACAAATTTACTTGGAACGGCAGGTAAATACCGCATATAGGAAGGTATGGTGGACTCATAAGGAATAACTTTGGGGTTTAAGGGATTGGGTGGACAAGCAGTATTCTCGCTTAGTACAAGTGAAGGCTAGCAGAAGACTGGGAAGCAACCAACTAGAGAGCAACAACAGTCATGAACATGCATTAAAATTAATAAACATTAAGTGCAAGCATGAGTAGGATATAATCCACCATGAACATAAATATCGTGAAGGCTATGTTGATTTGTTTCAACTACATGTGTGAACATGTGCCAAGTCGAGTCACTTAAATCATTCAAAGGAGGATACCACCCCATCATACCACATCACAACCATTTTAATAGCATGTTGGCGCGCAAGGTAAACCATTATAACTCATAGCTAATCAAGCATGGCACGAGCAACTATGATCTCTAATTGTCATTGCAAACATGTTTATTCATAATAAGCTGAATCAGGAATGATGAACTCATCATATTTGCAAACATGAGAGAGGTCGAGTTCATACCAGCTTTTCTCATCTCAGTCAGTCCATCATATATCGTCATAATTGCCTTTCACTTGCACGACCGAACGATGTGAATAATAATAAGAGTGCACGTGCATTGGACTAAGCTGGAATCTGCGAGCATTCAATAAACAGGAGAAGACAAGGAAATATGGGCTCTTGGTTAAATCAACAATAATGCATATAAGAGCCACTTCAACAATTTAATCATGGTCTTCTCCTATCGACCCCAAAGAAAAGAAAATAAATAAAAACTGTTTACACGGGAAAGCTCCCAACAAGCAAAAGAAGAACGGGAAATCTGTTTGGGTTTTCCTTTTAATTATTACTTACTACAGCAAGAAAAGTAAACTAGCTAAAAGTTACACTAACTTTTTTTGTTTTTCTTAAAGTTTATTAAACACACAAGAAGAAAGCAGGAAAAAGAAAATAAACTACGATGGATATTACAGTGAAAGAGTATGAGCACCGACATTTAGCAATGAGTGTGTGAACATAAATGTAATGTCGGTGGGAAATACGTACTCCCCCAAGCTTAGGCTTTTGGCCTAAGTTGGGTCATTGCCAAGGATGGCCTGGCGGATACCCGTAGGTGTAGCTGGGGTCGTACTGAGATGAAGAGGACTCTGACTGCCACTGGCAGGCAGTCATCTCCGGATCCCAAAAGTAACCAGACTGTCGTGGAGGCTCAAATTGTGGTTCCGGCTCCGGGGCTGGTGTAGGGTTCCGGTAAGCTTGAATGGCCGCCCACGGAACGAGATACGGACCTTCAGATAAATTAAACAAGGAAGGAGCAGGCAAGGTAATAATCTCAGGGTGATGTTTATCAAAGAACAATTTGTATTAAGCTCCCCTTCCCTATTCTTAACAATGAAATCATGCGCTACCATACTCTTATAATCTAAATAAGCATTTGGCAGCAATTTTTCTTCTTTCTCATAGAGCCTAATAGGTATGTTATAATGTGCAGCAAGGTGTGAAGCATAAATACCTCCAAAGATGGGACCCTTAGTACGGTTCAGACTCAACCGTTCAGCAATAATACCGCCCATACTAACAGAGTTATTAGAAAATAAACCATGGAACAAAATGATAATATCAGGAACACTAAGGTTTTCACAGTTTCCGCGACCAATCAGGCAACGACTGGCAAATATCGCAAAGTAGCGTAAAACAGGAAAATGTATGCTAGTGATTCTTGCATCGGAAACCTTCCTGGTTTCCCCCACAGTAATGGTGTCAATAAACCCATCCACATCTTTACGATGTGGTTCATCTAAGGTACCCTCGAAAGGTATTTTGCAAACCTTGCAAAATTCTTCTAGTGGCATTTTCTTAATAACATCATATAAATGAAACTCTACTGAAGGAGTGTTTCTTTAGGAAAATAGTAGAAGTTTTGCACAAAAGTATTAGTGAGTAAGAGATACTGATGACGTTGGTCGCGGAGGAAGTCGGTGAGGCCAGCGTTCTCAGCCAATGAATAGAAATCATCATAAATCTCTGCTTCTCTCAAGAAATTATCGGAAGGCCATTCACACGGCCGAACCTCCGCGGTGCAAGGCAAATTATATTTGGGCCTCTGTGCTTATTCATTTTGCTTTTCCTTTGAGCTTCGGCTCGATGAGCCCCTCGAAAATCTCTTCATTATTTTCTGAAATATTCTGAAATTTTTAGTAACTTCAAACAAAAGTGAACCAACCTCAATAAAATTGATAGCAACTACTCCTACAAGTGCCTAGAGCCTATATCATGCATTAGAACTACTTGGAACCATATAAATTTGACATGCAAGCTCAAGAACATGGTCACCTAGGCAGCACAAATTTGCAATGAATAAAGCACTAGAACAAAAACTAATTGGACCAATGGAGGAGTCACATACCAAGGAACAATCTCCCCAAGCAGTTTTGTGAGAGGTGCTTTGAGCAAGGAGATCGAAAATCGCAGCAAAATGAGCTAGAACTTGTGCTTGAGTTGGATATTGGTGTTTGTGGGAGGAAGAAGGAGTGTGTGGGTGCAGGAATAAGTGGAGGAGAGCCACCATGGGCCCACGAGGCAGGGGGCGCGCCCTTAGGGGTAGGGTGCACCCTCCAACCTCGTGGCCAGGTGCTTGCCCCTCCTGCTGCGTTCTCAGTACCAGAAATTCTCAAATATTCCAGAAAAAATCAAATTCCATTTTCAGGGCATTTGGAGAACTTTTATTTCCGGGGTATTTTTATATTGCACAGAGAAATCAGAAAATAGACAGAAAAATACTATTTTTACTTTATTTCAACTAAATAACAGAAACTAGACGGAGGGTACAGAAGGTTGTGCCTTCTCGTTTCATCCATCTCATGCTCATCAAAAGGAATCCACAAACAAGGTTGATCAAGTCTTGTTAACAAACTCATTCCGAATAACATGGAACCGGAGAAATTTCGAATAACACTATGTTACCTCAACGGGGATATGCACATCCCCAATAATAAGAATATCATATTTCTTCTTGACAGTAGGAAGAGGAAATTCAAAACCTCCAAATATAATCGATGGAATTTTTCCAATAGAGTTGATACTATGAACTTGAGGTTGTTTCCTCGGAAAGTGTACCGTATGCTCATTACCATTAAGATGAAAAGTGACATTGCCTTTGTTGCAATCAATAACAGCCCCTGCAGTATTCAAAAAAGGTCTTCCAAGAATAATAGACATGCTATCGTCCTCGGGAATATCAAGAATAACGAAGTCCGTTAAAATAGTAACGTTTGCAACCACAACAGGAACATCCTCACAAATACCGACAGGTATAGCAGTAGATTTATCATCCATTTGCAAAGATATTTCAGTAGGTGTCAACTTATTCAAGTCAAGTCTACGATATAAAGAGAGAGGCATAACACTAACACCGGCTCCAAGATCACATAAAGCAATTTTAACATAGTTTCTTTTAATGGAGCATGGTATAGTTGGTACTCCTGGATCTCCTAGTTTCTTTGGTATTCCACCCATAAAAGTGTAATTAGCAAGCATGGTGGAAATTTCAGCTTCCGGTATCTTTCTTTTATTAGTAACAATATCCTTCATATACTTAGCATAAGGATTCATTTTGAGCATATCAGTTAATCGCATACGCAAAAAGATAGGTCTAATCATTTCAGCAAAGCGCTCAAAATCCTCATCATCCTTTTTGTTGGATGGTTTGGGAGGAAAAGGCATGGGTTTCTGAACCCATGGTTCTCTTTCTTTACCGTGTTTCCTAGCAACAAAGTCTCTTGTATCATAACATTGATTCTTTGATTGTGGGTTATAGAGATCAACCGCAGGTTCAATTTCTACATCATTGTCATTACTAGGTTGAGAATCATGATGAACATCATCATTAACATTTTCACTAGGTTCATGTTCATTACCAGATTGTGTTTCAGCATCAGAAATAGATATATCATTTGGATTCTCAGGTGTTTCAGCAATAGGTTCACTAGAAGCATGCAAAGTTCTATCATTTTTTATTTTTCTTCTTTTTAGAAGGACTAGGTGCATCAATATTATTTCTCTGAGAATCTTGCTCAATTCTCTTAGGGTGGCCTTCAGGATACAAAGGTTCCTGAGTCATTTTACCAGTTCTAGTAGCCACTCTAATAGCATAATCATTTTTCTTACTATTCATTTCATTGATCAAATCATTTTGAGCCTTAACTACTTGTTCTACTTGAGTGGTAACCATAGAAGCATGTTTACTGATGAGTTTAAGTTCACCTTTAACATTAGGCATATAATCACCCAAGTGTTCAATCATATAAGCATTTTGTTTTAATTGTCTACCAGAATAAGCATTGAAATCTTCTTGCTTAACCATAAAGTTATCAAACTCATCCAAGCATTGGCTAGCAATTTTAGTAGGAGGGATTTCAGCTTTATCATATCTATAGAGAGAATTTACCTTTACTACCTGTGTCGGGTTATCAAGACCATGAGGTTGTTCAGTAGGTAAAGGATTAAGATCATATGTTTCTTCGACAGGCGGTAAATAGAGACCGTGTATTTCTTCAATAGGAGGTAAATTCTTAATATCTTCAGCTTTAATACCCTTTTCTTTCATAGATTTCTTTGCCTCTTGCATATCTTCAGGACTGAGAAATAGAACACCTCTCTTCTTTGGAGTTAGTTTAGGAATAGTCTCAGGAACTGGCTCAGGAGCTGGCTCAGGAAGTGTCCAATTATTTTCATTTGTCAACATTGGGATTTCAGCTTCATCCGGTGTTCTTTCCCTGAAAATAGAACCAGCACAACTATCCAGGTAATCTCTGGAAGCATCGGTTAGTCCATTATAAAAGATATCAAGTATTTCATTTTTCTTGAGAGGATGATCAGGCAAAGCATTAAGTAACTTGAGAAGCCTCCCCCAAGCTTATGGGAGACTCTCTTCTTCAATTTGCACAAAATTATATATTTCCCTTAAAGCAGCTTGTTTCTTATGAGCAGGGAAATATTTAGCAGAGAAGTAATAAATCAAATCCAGGGGACTACGCACACAACCAGGATCAAGAGAATTAAACCATATCTTAGCATCACCCTTTAATGAGAACGGAAATATTTTAAGGATATAAAAGTAGCGACATCTCTCATCATTAGTGAACAGGGTAGCTATATCATTTAATTTAGTAAGTTGTGCCACAACAGTTTCAGATTCATGGCGATGAAAAGGATCAGATTCAACCAAAGTAATTATATCAGGATCAACAGAGAATTCATAATCCTTATCGGTAACACAGATAGGTGAAGTTGCAAAAGAAGGGTCAGGTCTCATTCTATCATTAAGAGATTGCTGATTCCATTTAGCTAATATTCTCTTGAGCTCGTATCTATCTTTGAAAGCTAAAATAGCTAAAGAAGCTTCTTTATCAAAAACATAACCCCCAGGAATAACAGGCAAGTTTTCATCATCACTTTCATCAATATAATCAGTTTTAATAATTTCTTTCTCTCTATCCCTAGCAATTTGTTCATCAAGAAATTCACCAAGAGGTACAGTAGTATCAAGCATAGAAGTATTTTCATCATAAGTATCATGCATAGCAGACGTGGCATCATCAATAACATGTGACATATCAAAACGAATAGCAGAAGCAGGTTTAGGTGTCGCAAGCTTACTCAAAACAGAAGGTGAATCAAGTGCAGAGCTAGATGGCAGTTCCTTACCTCCCCTCGTAGTTGAGGGATAAATTGTTGTCTTGGCATCTTTCAAGTTCTTCATAGTGACCAGTAGATATAAATCCCAAGTGACTCAAAGAATAGAGCTATGCTCCCCGGCAACGGTGCCAGAAAATAGTCTTCATAACCCACAAGTATAGGGGATCGCAACAGTTTTCGAGGGTAGAGTATTCAACCCAAATTTATTGATTCGACACAAGGGGAGCCAAAGAATATTCTGAAGTATTAGCAACTGAGTTTCAATTCAGCCACACCTGGATAACTTAATATCTGCAGCAAAGTATTTAGTAGCAAAGTAGTATGATAGTAGTGGTAACGGTAACAAAATTAACGGAAGCAAAAGTAATTTTTTTGGTGTTTTGTAGTGATTGTAACAGCATCAACGGAAAAGTAAATAAGGGAAGAACAATAGGTGAAAAGCTCGTAGGCATTGGATCGGTGATGGAGAATTATGCCGGATGCGGTTCATCATGTAACAATCATAACATAGGGTGACACAGAACTAGCTCCAATTCATCAATGTAATGTTGGCATGTATTCCGAATATAGTCATACGTGCTTATGGAAAAGAACTTGCATGACATCTTTTGTCCTACCCTCCCGTGGCAGCGGGGTCCTAATGGAAACTAAGGGATATTAAGGCCTCCTTTTAATAGAGAACCGGAACAAAGCATTAACACATAGTGAATACATGAACTCTTCAAACTATGGTCATCACCGGGAGTGGTCCCGATTATTGTCACTTCGGGGTTGCCGGATCATAACACATAGTAGGTGACTATAGACTTGCAAGATAGGATCAAGAACTCACATATATTCATGAAAACATAATAGGTTCAGATCTGAAATCATGGCACACGGGCCCTAGTGACAAGCATTAAACATAGAAAGTCATAGCAACATCAATCTGAAAACATAGTGGATACTAGGGATCAAACCCTAACAAAACAAACTTGATTACATGATAGATCTCATCCAACCCATCACCGTCCAGCAAGCCTACGATGGAATTACTCACGCACGGCGGTGAGCATCATGAAATTGGTGATGGAGGATGGTTGATGATGACGACGGCGACAAATCCCCCTCTCCTGAGCCCCGAACGGACTCCAGATCAGCCCTCCCGAGAGGTTTTAGGGCTTGGCGGTGGCTCCGTATCGTAAAATGCGATGAATTCTTCTCTCTGATTTGTTTCTCCCCGAAAGCAAATATATATTGTTGGATTTGAGGTCGGAGGAGCTCCAGGGGGCCCACGAGGTAGGGGGCGAGCCCTAGGGGGGAGGGCGCGTCCTCCACCCTCGTGGCCAGGGTGTGGGCCCCCTGGTCTTCATCTTTTGCAAGGATTTTTTATTATTTCCAAATAGACGTTCCGTGGAGTTTCAGGTCATTCCGAGAACTTTTGTTTCTGCACATAAATAACACCATGGAAAGTCTACTGAAAACAGCGTGAGTCCGGGTTAGATCCATTCAAATCATGCAAGTTAGAGTCCAAAACAAGGGCAAAAGTGTTTGGAAAAGTATACACGATGGAGACGTATCACATAGTCACATGAATGTTGACTTATGTAAGATATTTTAAGAGTTTGTTCTAAATATTGTCTATGTAATGCCAGGCATTGTGTTTGATTGCAAAGTTGAGCTTGGAATGTTGTGGCATGCGGCATCACGAGCTGTTCACCGTGCCTCCTAAGAATAATGCTTCGTATTTTTTTGCATGTCGATCTAATGCCAGTGATTTGCTTGTTAGGAAGATCATCCTCTTCTGTTGTTTCCGTGCTTAAGAAGTTCATCGTCTTATGTTTCATTCATAGCCTATACGAGAAGTCGGGTAGGTTAGACGGGAAAGGATATGATCTTCCGACCAACTCATCATCTTAGGCCGTGATTGGATCGTTGTTTTCCAACCAAAACCGCTTGTAAAACTGACGCTTGTAAATAAAAGCAGATGGTCTCAGGCGAAGCGCTTGGTTGGTCGATTTTGACTAGTAAATATACATTGGTCTCTCAAATTACACGCGTAACCTGCCGGTTTTACTTACAGACCTCGGGCCCTCGGTTTCATTACGCCTGTATTTTACGCGTTGTTTCCGATGACGAGTAAATTACACTTGTATCTTAATACAGGTGTGAAATAAACCAGAGCTCCCAAGCGCGGCCTTACCGTTTCATGCCATCTCAGTCTCTCGAAGGTGCTCATAGGTGTCCGATGAACCTGGCTTCCTGAATGAGCAGCAGACGCTGTATCAGACCATCCGTAGGGTCCACGAGGCCCGCTCCGTCGTCCTTCGAGTTGTTGCGCTCGCCGTGGCGCCGAGCATTGTTAACATGGTCAATGAACATGAGGATTCAGGAGATGACTTTATTTTGACTGGATGACAGTAGGGACCCACTAGGGCCATAGCCGTACATACGCAAGTGCCTCCTTATTATGTACAACTATATTTTTTTTGCTTCCTCCTGGTTTCCTGACATCACGGTCCCACACCATTGTCAACCTATGTAGTCGATATAAATGACAGAATTGCACAAGGTGCGGCCGACAGCTGGGACCAAGCAGCTCGAGCAGTATTTGTGTTTTTGAGGCGTGAGCACTTCAGAGTTTTTCTTGGCAATGTTTTCGTTGTTGTTCAGAGGAGAGCAGGGTATTAACTGGGCGGGCTGTGGCCCGTCTAGTCCAGGACAAATATCCAGCCCAGATATTAAATTTTTTCAAGATGAAAATGGCTAGCCCAGCTATACGTTTTTTGAGGAATACCCAGGCATGGTCAAATTGTTATTCTCCGCCCCGCTGGGCTGCAAATCTTTCCTAGGAGGGATGCATTAGGCTTAACAGGAAAATGGGCTTTAAAAATAATAAATGGGATGTAATTATAAAAACTGGGCAGTAACTATAAAAAATGCACCAAACACGAAATTAGTTTATAAAATATTATTTATGGATTTTGAAAATCTTAATTTTTAATTGTTGCGCGCGCAATGTTTCGTTAGATTTTTACGTAATACAAATTTATATTTAATCTGACTAGAAATTTCGGGATAAAAATATTCCGGATCCCATCAAAATGTGGGAAATTTTATTGAATTCTGTCTTGAACGGTTGGTTGAAATTGTTAATCGTTGTCCTAGCTAGAAAATGGGATGTACTTTTAACAAACTGTAAATGGGTTGTAGTAAATTCCATTAGAATTCAAAAATGGGTTGTACATTCTTACAAATCGCAAATGGGCTATAAGTTTTCTGCCACACACTTGTGGGCCTACTAAGTTGACGCGTCCCCTAAATAAAGAAGTTGACGCGTATGTAAGGCTTTGTCAACATATTATAGTCAACACACGGTTCTAGCAGCAGTGGCCGTTGGATGTCCATCCAACGGATGCCATGCTTCTTCTTCAATCTCGGATATTATAGCTTCACCCGCCGAAAAAATGAGTCCTCCCCCTAACATCTGGGGCGCACCATTTCGGAAGCTGACATGTGGGCCTACTAGGTTGACGCGTACCAAGGGCTTTGTCAACTTAGTCAATATGACCGATTCTAGCTGCAGTGACCGTACGATGTCCATCCAACGGCCGTAGTGCTTCTTCAACCTCTGGTCTTCTTGCTCCAGCCGCCCAAAGTAGCGCCGGTCGTGCCGCCTGCTCCTGCCTCCCGTGGACGGCTGTGCTGCCGCGGAGGCCTCACCGCCCCCTAATACTCCCACCGCTGGCCAGGCCATCCCTCCACTCACCCACACCCCCTGTTATTCTGTGGCGATGGCAGCCTCACACCGCAGCCGAACCAGTAAACCCTCGTACTCCTCTCCGCGTGGGCTTCCACTGGAGCGTCTTCCCCGGCTCCGCGTCGTCCCCTTCCTAGGCCTCGCCGTCGTGCACCGCCCTGGTGCTCTCGGCGTGGCGTGGTCAACATGGTCAAGGAATGGCTTCCATCGGACGTGGACTGTACGTGGAGAGGCTGACAGCTAGGACCACGGCCGCAACAAGGAAGTGCCTCCTTATTACGTGCAAAATAATGATTCCTCCACCTGACAGCTGGGACCCACCGGAAGGGCCTCTGTATTTCGTGGAAAAAATGTTCCCACCGCCGACAGGTCGGCCCACCAGCTATATCTTCGCACGCAAGGAAGTGCCTCCTTATTACGCACAAAAAAATTAATACCCCCAGCTAGCTGGGACCCAAAATAGTGGGAGGCTGACTTGTGGGCCAACTAAGTTGACGGGGATGGAGGGCTTTGCCAACTTAGTCAATATGAACGATTCTAGCTCCAGTGACCGTACGATGTCCATCCAACGGCTGTAGTGCTTCTTCAACCTCTGGTCTTCTTGCTCCAGCCGCCCAAACCAGCGCCGGTCGTGCCTCGTGCTCCTACCTCCCGTGGCTGTCTGCGATGCCACGGAGGCCTCACCGCCCCCTACTACTCCCACCCCTAGCTAGGCCATCCCTCTACTCACCCACACCCCCTGTTATTCTGTGGTGACGGCAGCCTCACACTGCAGCGAACCAATGAACCCTCATACTCCTCTACGCGTGGGCATCCACTGCCGTGTCTTCCCCGGCTCCGCGTTGTCCCCTTCCTAGGCCTCGCCGTCGTCCACTGCCGTGGTGCTCTCAGCGCGGCGTGGTCAACGTGGTCAAGGAACGGCTTCCATCGGACGTGGACTGTACATGGAGAGGCTGACAGCTGGGTCCACGGCCGCAGCAAGGAAGTGCCTCCTTATTACGCGCAAAATAATTATTCCCCCACCTGACAGCGGGGACCCACCGGACGGGCCACTGTATTTCGCGAAAAAGGTTTCCCCCTGACTGCTGGGACCCACCAGCTACATCTTCGCACGCAAGGAAGTGCGTCCGGGCAAAAAAAATGATTCACCCCCTTGACTGTTGGGACCCACCAGCTACATCTTCGCACGCAAGGAAGTGCCTGATAGTCGGGACCCACCTGGTCGAAGCATACGTAGCGTTGTCATTCTGATCGCGAACGTGTACGTACATACTGGTCGATGTAGAGGCGCACACGTAGCATGTACACCTACGTACAGCGGCCAGTGTGCAAGAAGGAAATACGGCCACGTACGTACATACGGGCAGGGTCTCGAACGCCTACTCGCGCATACGTACGGCTAGGGCTCGTGTACATGGATGGGTCGGAACAGAGAAACAGCGTCGTCATCATGTTCATGGGGAGCCAACCGGCTGGGTCGGAACGGAATGCCTCATCGTGTTCATCGGGAGGGCTCTGACGGACTAGCCGATGGAAACGAGGCCTGGCTTATCGCAGAACGGAGGAAACGGCCATGTGTTCGACCGGCCACGTTCGAAACGGGATCCTGTTCATTGGGAGGGGTCTGGCATTCCGCAAAACGGAGGAAACGGACCTCCTACGGTCGAAACAGGGGTCATGTTGATCGGGAGGGGTGTGGCGTACCGCAAAACAGAGGAAACGGACTTGTGTTGGAGCGCTACGGTCAAAATGGGGGTCCTGTTCATCGGGAGGGGTGTGGTGTACCGCAAAATGGGACTCCACGGGATACTGTTCATCTCCACCGTCGACCCCCTCCAGCCTCCACCTGTGACTGGTCATCCACGGGCACCTGTTCATCCAGCCTGCACCGCGCGCCACTCCACCGGCTACTGTTCAACCCGCCCTCTCCACGGGCTCCTATTCAACAACCCCTCCACGGGCTAGTATTCATCCAGCCCTCCACCATCTACTGTTCATCCAGCCCTCCACGGGGTGGTCCTGTTCATCCAGCCATCCACGGGGTCTTGTTCATCCAGCCCCAACCGGCTCGATCGATCGGGGTCCTGTTCATCCAGAGTCAACACCACGAGGTCCTGTACATCCACCCCCACCGGGAACTGTTCATCCAAACCCCCCAGCAACGCTCACTGTTCATCCGGAGGCAGCATCGATCGGCTTCAGTTAGCAGAAGTAGCGAAGGAATCCCTCGATCAGGTTCATTTAACAGCCATCGATCGATCGCCCGGGTTCAGTAACGCGTAGCCTGCAGTGCAATCGCTCGGGTTCAGTTAGAGCCCAACGCCTCGCTCGGGTTCAGTTAGAGCCCAACGCCTCGCACCCACGCGCATGCGTGTATGAGAGAAACGTGCATCGCTCGGCCCCGACTACCCCACCGTAACCGGGAACACCCTGATATTTTCCCTGCCCTCGCTTTTACCACGGTTTTGTTCATCATGGACGGCCCAAAGAATGTCATGCAGCTGCTTCTCCGGCCCGCCCAGGACGAAAAGCCCATTTTTTGTCATAGAAGTAGGAGCCCACTACATCTATGATGATACCGGGTTTTGTCACAATTATCGTCATAGAAGTGTCATAAGTTTGACAGGAAAAAACTTTGTTCGGCCCAAAATGTCATGGATGTGTCTTTTTTTGTAGTGACAAAACTCAACAGAAAGCTCGGTAAGATCCGTTAGTATAATAAAGAAAAACACTACTCTAAGTATTATTGCAAACCAATTCATATTTTGTTCTTGCATTGCAGCTACTGTAATATAACTTTTCCATGGCTTAATCCACTGATAGAAATCGATAGTTTCATCAAAACGAGCAAAACAATGCATCAAAAACAGAATATGTCTTAAACAGGACAGTCAGTAGTAATCTGAATGTTCACCATACCTCTGGTACGCCAAAAAATTCTGAATTTTTTGGAAAAATAAACAATTTGTATAGAAAGACAGTGCAAAAAGTTTCAGAACGGTTTGACGTTCCAGTAAAAAATGTAAAATTGCGCACTAGAGCCAAAGTTTCTGTCTTGCACCGCACAAACCAACAAGCAATCTAAACATCCTAAAGGCAAACCTTGGCACATAATTTTTATGATACAATGGAATTCTACAAGGGGATAATTATTTTTGTTGGAAAGTTTCTGTATTCAAGAGTCACAAAGTTTCCATGAGCATGAACAAAGTTCAAGGCTAGCTCCTAAACAATACTCCTCTTTCTCACTTTCGCTTTTCTTTTTGAAAAAGTTTTAGGTTCCCCTCTTTATTTTTTTTGTTTTGAAACTTTATAAAAGCACACAACAGAAATAAATGACTCTCTAAAACTTCCGGGTTGTCTCCCTGGCAGCGCTTTCTTTAAAGGCATTAAGATAGGCATATAGTGCTCAAGTAATGGATCCACCCGGATCCCAAGGTATATCAAAGCCAATTTTAATTAACAATGATTTGTGATTTAGTAGTGAGCACGAAGTAACATATATCATGCAACAATGAAGTCTAACTCTCTTCCTATGCATCGGCATGTCATAAAAGAACAATTCATGCACACATACTAAAGGCCAATGCATAGTATGAATAGTTTCTTGCAATTTTATCATATTGGAAACATGGAGAGGCGGAGATGTAGTTCCTCTCTCATAATAATTGCAAGTAGGATCAGCAAGCACATGCATATTATATCTATCAAAATCATCATGTGTAGTAGTAAAACGCAACCCATCAATATAATCCTTAATAAGGGCAAACTTCTCCGATATAGTGTAGTCGGGAGAATTCAAAATGATAATAGGACTATCATGCGTGGGTGCAATAGAAACAATTTCATGTTTAACATAAGGAACTATAGCAAGTTCATCTTCATATGCATAATTCATATTAGCATCTTGTCCACAAGCATAGCAAGCATCATCAAAGAGGGATATTTCAAAAGAATCAGCAGGATCATAACAATCATCATACCATTCAACCTTCGGTAAATTCGAAGGGAAATTAAACAATGTATGGGATAAAGAGTTACTCTCATTAGATGGTGGGAACAGGTGATCAATCCACTCTTCCTGCTTTTGTTCTTCGCTCTCCTCCTCGACTTTTTCATCCAGTGAGCTCACAATGTCATTAATTTCTTCTTCCATAGACTCCTGCAAAATATTAGTCTCTTCTTGGACAGCGGCAGAGTCCTCAATATATGGTTTAATATAAGGATTAGAAGCATAATTATCATAACAATATTTAAGTATGGAAAAAATTTCAGATTTGTAAAGAGTAGCATCATACTTTTCAATCAAACAAGCAATTTCATAAGCACCCTTAAAACCAACAAATTCTTCAATTTGTTGAACATCATAGTAATTATAAACACCCTTAGCATACGAAGATACGATTCCATTATCACTAAACAAACATTGGTAGGGAAGGTGTTTCTTAGGGTCTTGAGAACAACAAGTAAAATCATATATTTCACATAAATTCCAAGCATAGCATTGCAAACGATGAATTTTATCCAGTAAAAGTTTCTGTTGAGGATATAGACCTTAGAGTCACCCGCCAGGAGGGGCCGGGTTACTCATATGGTCGATGCCAGAAGCCCGGAGCCAAGCTTGAAGACGATGGGCCAGAGATGGGCTTAAGACCCGGATGTGGCTTAAGGCCCGCAGTTACAATCATCATTATGGTAGAACTTGTAGTGTAAGGAAAGTATAGATGAGAGTCCGAGCCGGACACTCTTATGAGCCGGCCGGGACTCTGAGGGCTGCTGGGCGTCAGCCTCCCTATATAAAGGGACGACCCGGCAGCGGTTTAGGGACAAGAACAATCTCATTGAGAGCCGGGCATAGCAGTTTAGCTCCCTGGTGATCGTAACCCTAATCAATACCACCTCAAACTGGACGTAGGCTTTTACCTTCACCGTAAGGGGCCGAACCAGTATAAACCCTTGTGTCCCTTGTCCCGCATTAACCCCTTCAAGCTTCCTAGTTGCGATGGCTCCACGACTAAGTCCTAGCTCGAGGACATCTGCCGTGACAATTCCACGACAGTTGGCGCCCACCGTGGGGCTGGCGCACGGTGGATTTGAGTTCTTGAAGGGCAGCTTCGAAGGGCTCAAGGGATACGCTGTGGGCCGGATGACCAAGAGTCGTCGCGGCAAGCTCTACATCAACGATGCAAACTGGGGCCCCGACGCCGGCTCAATTGAGTACGGGTACCGGGTCCCCTTCAGCGGAATTCATGTTTTCATTGGCAAGATTGGTGAGCCGGGCCCTGAGCCGGATCTCTGCGCAGATCTCATCGAAACGGCCCAGCGTGCACGACCCGCCCGGGCCCGGCCTGCCTTAAGGCGCGCTTTTGTGGGATGCATCCATGGAGGGCCCTCTGATCCATCTGGGTCTGGTGATGAGGCGGCCGCCGGCTCTGACAGCGAGTCGGCCACCGATGAGTCAAACTCGTTGTATCAACTTCAAGATGGCAGGCTCATGGGCTGTTCCGATGGTGACAGTATTCCGGACCCGTTTGAGCCGCCAAGTCAGGTTGGAGTCTTTATGGCTGGGGCGCAGCCTGTTCAGAACCCCGCTGCTAGAGCGGGAAACCCGGTGCCTTCTCCGGCTCAGGTGCTGATGGATCTCACGGACAAGATGACGGCCCTGCTAACCGCCACGGTTGACCCGACAGATCAAGCTCAGCACGATGCAGAGGTGGCACAGTTAAAATTGGATCTAATGAAAGCTAAAGAGGATCTTGCAGCGGAAGGGATCAGGCTGGCTGCGGAGAGGGCGGCTCTCGATGCCCAAACTCAGCTGATCCAGGCGCAGTCCTTTCAACTCACGATGGATCAGAACGCGGCCAATGAGGTCATGAGAAGGAGGCATCAAAAGACCCAATCTCGACTCCCTCCAGTTTACGATCCACGCAACCTCTTCAACACGCCAGGTGCAGGGTCTAGTAGCCCGCCAGGGGTCATAGCGCCCGGGTCTGGACCCCTTATTCAGCCACGAGTGATGGGGCCTCCCCAGGTGCCCCCTACCCCGCCTCAGTATGTGCCAATACCCCCGGGTCATTATAATAACTCGCTGGAGAACATGGTCGCGGCGGCAGCACGGCTGGCGGCTCTCCCAGTTGACGGCGACTCTCCGACGGCTATTGAGACCCGTCGGGTCAGGGAACTCCTTCAGACAGCACTGGCGCAGCAAGAGGCGTACTCCTACAGCCGGGACAGGATCCACTCGACCCCTCGTCCAGGCCAGAGCCCGAGTTACAGCCGGCACATGGTCTCAGCAACCGGCTCAAGTAATGTCCGACGCCATGACCCGCCCCCTGGCCATGGCCCGGCTCATAATGGAGCCTTTTACGCAGCAGACCAGGACAAAGCGCGGCAAGAGGCGGAGCAAGTGCCTCAATTGACGGCTTACCAGACCCCCCCCGGCTTAACCGACGACTTCCGTCGATGTGGGTATCCCTACCAGGACTGGGGGTTTCCCTTGTTTAGTGCCAGCTATCCGTAATGAACGTCTACCTAAAGACTTCAAGGGCCCTAGGAAGGTGCCTAATTACACAGCTGACTTACAACCCGCAGCCTGGATCGAGAGCTATGAGATGGCTATGGAGCTGCTGGAGGTCAGTGAGGCGGCCATGGCCAAGTATTTCACCATGATGTTATATGGGACTGCCCGCACTTGGTTGAAAGGGCTACCACCGAATTCCATTGGGTCTTGGGCTGAACTGAAAGCCCGGTTCATCCAAAACTTCAAAGATACCTGTAGGCAGTCTATGTCAATTGTGGATTTGACTAACTGTAAGCAGCAGGAGGATGAGTCTATGACACATTGGGTTCGCCGGGTTAAGGAGATCATACACTCGTCAGACAAGATGGATGCCGGTTCAGCGGTTTTAATGCTGGAGCAGAATTGTCGTTTTGTGCCCCTGAAGATGAAGCTCGGGCGGCTTAAGCGCGACTGCAGTGATATGGGTACACTAATGGCGGCTCTTGTCAAGTACGCCGATTCTGATGGTACCAAGGATCCCCCTTCAGATGATGAAAGGATAGGGAAGGGAAAGAAGAACGGCAATGGCAAGGGTCCTCAGTTTAACCCGGGAAACCAAGGAGGAGGCAAGCGCAAGGCAGATGGCAGCCTAGAGTTTGTGGCCAACGCCAGCGCACAAGGCAATAACCAGCGACGCAAGGGGAGGCCCCCTCCCCGAGGCGGCGGGTCAGGACCTTCACTGGAGCAGCTGTTGAATGAGCCTTGTCCGAGGCACGGCTCTAGAGAGAAGCCAACGACTCATCTATGGAAGGATTGTGCAATCATGAAGGCCTTTAAAAACTACAATGGCCCGGGCGGCGGCTCAGGCGCCGGCGGCTCAGGCGCCGGCGGCTTTCATGGCCCGGGGGGCGGCTCAAATTCTGGTCCTCAGAGTGGTCATGGGGGCTTTAATCAATAGTCTGGCCAGGGTCACCAACAGCAGCAGGGGGGTTATCAGACCAATCCAAAGCAGCTTAGCGGTGGACAGTATCATGTGTTTACCACTAGTTTGTGCAAGCGAGATCAGAAGCTTCACAAGAGGGCTGTGAATGCTGTTGAGCCGGCGGTCCCACGCTACTTGCGGTGGTCTGAGCAGCCTATAGTGTGGAGTAGGGAGGATCACCCTCCCCGGGTGGATAACCCGGGCCACTTGGCCTTAGTGGTGGCTCCTCAAGTGGGAGGATAGAAGTTCACAAAGGTGCTCATGGATGGAGGCAGCAGCATCAACATCCTCTATTATGAGACTTCTCGCCGTATGGGGTTGGTTGATAAGAACCTCAGCCAGTCAAACACTATCTTCCATGGTGTAGTACCTGGTAAGTCAGCTTATCCAGTCGGCAAGATCGAATTAGAAGTGGCCTTTGGTGATGAGAACAACTACAGGGTGGAGAAATTGACCTTTGAGGTGGTCAAGATAAGAAGTCCATACCATGCTATATTTGGACGGCCGGCTTACGCCAAGTTCATGGCACGGCCATGTTATGTGTACTTGCAGCTCAAGATGCCGGGTCACAATGGGACCATTACGGTTCACGGCAGCCGGAAAGTGGCTCTGGAGTGTGAGGAAGGCGATGCGGCTTATGCAGAATCTGTGTGTGCTACAGAGGAGTTGAAGTTTTACAAAGACAATGTTGACCCAACAGATATGACTTCTCTGAAAAATCCAACTACAGAACAAGAGCTGGCAATGAAATTTAAATCGGCTGATGAGACTAAACTTGTTGATTTTGTTCCGGGTGACTCATCTTAGCAGTTTAGCATCAGTGCAAATCTGGATCCAAAATAGGAAAGCGCGCTCATCGAGTTCATCCGTGAGAATAGGGACATCTTCGCATGGAAACCTTCTGACATGCCAGGTGTATCTAGAGAACACGCTGAGCATACTCTCAATGTTGATCCGAAATTTAAGCCGGTCAGGCAGTTCCTTCGGCGGTTTAATGAAGAGAGGCGGAAAGCTATTGGTGAAGAGGTGGCCCGGCTCTTGGCGGCCGGGTTTATCGTTGAAGTCTTTCACCCAGAGTGGTTAGCTAACCCGGTGCTCGTACTCAAGAAGAACGGCACCTGGCGGATGTGTGTGGACTACACGGACTTGAACAAGGCGTGTCCGACTGATCCTTTTGCCCTCCCCCATATTGATCAAATCATTGATGCTACGGCAGGTTGTGCATGTTTAAGTTTCTTGGATGCTTATTCCGGTTATCATCAGATTAAGATGGCAGTTAAGGACCAGGAGAAGACGGCGTTCATCACTCCCTTTGGAGCCTTCTGCTATGTGTCTATGCCCTTTGGACTCAAGTGTGCACAGGCGACTTACCACCGTTGTGTACAGAACTGTCTTCATAAACTGATTGGGCGCAATGTTCACGCTTACGTGGACGATAGTGGTTAAGTCCATAAAAGAGGAAACCCTGATAGATGATTTAAGGGAAACCTTTGATAATCTCCGGGTCTATAAGATGATGCTTAACCCAGCCAAGTGTGTCTTTGGTGTTCCTGCAGGCAAACTCTTGGGCTTCTTGCTTTCTGACAGAGGCATTGAGGCTAACCCGGAGAAGATCAAGGCCATCACCTCCCTGGCTAAGCCGGCGTGTATAAATGACGTTCAGCGCTTGGCGGGTCGCATCGCTGCTTTAAGCCGGTTTATAAGCCGTTTGGGTGAGAAGGCCATGCCCTTATATCAGTTGATGAAGAAAACTGATAACTTTGTCTGGAATGATGCAGCTAATACCGCCTTTGAGGATTTGAAGAAGCAGTTGGCAGAGCCCCCAGTCCTTGCTGCTCCGGTTGATAAGGAGCCCTTACTACTGTATGTGGCAGCAAACGCACGAGCCGTCAGTGTGGCTATTGTGGTGGAGCGCAAGGAAGAGGGTAAGGAGCATCCGGTTCAGCGGCCGGTTTATTATGTCAGCGAAGTGCTCATTGAGTCCAAGCAGCAGTACCCGCATTGGCAGAAGCTGGTATATGGTGTGTTCATGGCAAGCCGGAAAGTTAAGCAGTATTTTCAGGGTCATCCCATCACTGTGGTCAGTTCTGCCCCCCTTGGTGATATCATTCAAAACAGAGAGGCCACAGGGCGAATTGCTAAGTGGGCTATAGAACTTGGACCTCATGGTCTCAAATATGTGCCACGCACTGCTGTTAAGTCTCAGGCCTTGGTGGATTTCATCAATGATTGGACAGAGTCACAAGTGCCCGAGCAAAAGCCGGATAAGACATATTGGACTATCCACTTCGATGGGTCCAGGCAGTTGGAGGGCTCGGGGGCTGGTGTTGTATTGGCTTCCCCTAAAGGTGACAAGTTCCATTATGTGCTACAGTTGATGTTTCCTCGCACTAACATGCGGCTGAGTACGAGGCCTTGCTCCACGGTCTTCGGATGGCTAAGGAGATGAGCCTGAGCCGGGTAAGATGCTTCGGTGACTCAGACTTGGTGGCTCAACAAGTATCAGGCAAGTGGGATTCTAAGGACCCTCTAATGGCGGCTTATCGCCGCGAAGTTGATGCCATTGCTGGGCACTTTCAGGGCTACCAAGTAGAGCACATTGATCGCAGGAAGAATGAGGCGGCTGATGCTCTAAGCCAGCTAGGCTCTCAGCGAAAGCCGGTGCCGCCTAACACTTTTCTGGACGTCCTGTATAGCCCTTCGGTTAAGTTGCCTACGGAGGAAGACTTGGCTGTCCCTGACCCGGAGGCACGACTGGTGTCGGCTCTCCATATCATACCAGACTGGACAATGCCATATCTGGCTTACATGACCCGGGGCGAGTTGCCTGAGGATGAAACTTTGGCCAGGCAAATAACCCGGCGGGCCAAGTCAATGATTGTTATCGATGGCGAGTTGCATCATCGCAGTGTTACGAGAGCATTTCAGCGTTGTGTCTCCCCTGAGGAAGGTCAAGAGATCTTGCGTGAGATCCATGAAGGGGATTGTGGCCATCACGCCGGCTCAAAGTCCCTTGTGGCCAAGGCTTTTCATCATGGTTTTTATTGGTTGACGGCTCATGCTGATGCAGAGGACTTGGTCAGCAAATGTGATGGTTGCCAGAGGTTCTCACGACGGGCTCATGTGCCGGCTCAGGAGCTGAGGATGATCCCAATCACTTGGCCCTTTGCGGTCTGGGGGCTTGATATGGTTGGGCCTTTTAAAAGGACCAAGGATAAGAAGACCCACCTCTTGGTGGCAGTTGACAAATTCACAAAGTGGGTGGAAGCTGAGCCAGTTAGCAAGTGCGATGCAGCCACGGTGGTTCAGTTTATGAAAAAGGTGATTTTCCACTTTGGCTTTCCGCACATCATTATAACTGACAATGGCACCAATCTCTCCAAAGGCGCCATGGAAGAGTTTTGCCAACGCGAGCATATCCGACTTGATGTTTCCTCAGTGGCTCATCCTCAATCCAATGGTCAAGCTGAGAGAGCTAATCAGGAGATTCTGAAGGGCATCAAGCCCTGGCTTTTGGTCCCTTTGCAACGGACGCCGGGTTGTTGGGTGGAGGAGTTGCCCTCCGTCTTATGGAGCATCAACACTACTCCTAACAGCTCTACAGGCTTCACGCCTTTCTTCATGGTTTATGGAGCAGAAGCAGTCCTCCCCAGCGACGTCCGTCACGACTCACCTCGCGGGGCGGCTTATGTTGAGACGGATAATGAACAGGCGCGCCAAGATGCTTTTGACTTGTTGGACGAACAGCGTGATGTGGCAGCAGCCCGTTCAGCAATTTACCAACAAGACCTGCGCCGTTATCATAGCCGCCGGGTCAAATCCCGGGTCTTCCAGGAAGGCGACCTTGTGCTCCGGCCATCCAGGATCAAACAGATGCACACAAGTTACCCCGCCTTGGGAAGGGCCCTTTGTGGTCAGCAAGAACTTGCACAACGGGTCATATTACCTCATTGACATTCGGGAGCACAAGGATTCACGTAAGTCGGAGGAAGAGACCCGTCGGCCATGTAACATAGCTCAGCTTCGGCCTTACTACACTTGAGCCACCGGCTCTCCTGGTGTACATACTTCTCTCAGCCATGTATATATTATGATAAGCAATAAAGCAGGACCTCTGTCCTTTTGTCTCCTCCAAATATGCACGTGTTGTTCTTATTGCAAGATTACATGATGACTTAAAGGAGGATCCGGTTTATGATCGTATTTGAATCTAGCCGTAAACAGTAAGGTCACTTGGGGGCTTCCTGTTCAAACATGGGTCGTATTCGAACCAAAGAGAACATAGCTGTCGATACCCATTTGATTGGCAAAGTGCCGAGCTCATTGGGAGGTTGCTTTTGGTCATATTTGAATCATAGTTTAACCCCTCTGAGAACCGATGTGGATCGTATTCGAATCAGCGTCGTTAAACAATTCTTAAAATCACTTGGGGGCTTCCTGTTCAAACATGGGTCGTATTCGAACCAAAGAGAACATAGCTGTCCGTACCCTCTTGATTGGCATCGCCACACCCACTGGGGGCTACATGATCGTATCCGAATCTTAGCTTAACCCCTTTGGGCCGGGTCTCTGGTCGTATTCGAACCGGAAGCCCCTAAGTTCTTCTACTTTATCACAAGTTTACTCTGATTATGTCAAGATGTGCACGGCCGGGTCTCACTTTGCCGGCTTAACTTTGGTTTACAGTGTTAGTTGAACACCATGGGTGTTATTAAGACAAGTAAATCGAAGTTAAGATACCAACCTTGTTACCCGGGTTATCTAAACCGGAAGTATGCTTACAGGCCGCTAAGTGTGTTATTACGGCTGTGTTAAGGATATAATTGAGGACCAGTCTTTTTTGATTCATATTCCGGGTTATCTATCCAAAACACCTGATTCTCAGGGCGGTAAGCCGCCTCGAGACTTGTGATTTGCCTTTCTATGCAGGATACTTAAAGGCACCTCTTTGACGTTGAGAAAAACAAAGGGATGATTATGACCCGGAGAAACATCAAAGAGACAACTTCAAAAGATCTTGGCATTCAATACGTGCACGATGGCACGGCAGAGATAAACTGTTGCACCTACTCTATTACAAATCTCATCAAGTCTAAAAAGGGTGGAGCATTGTTTGGTAAACCGCCAGCCGAGTTACGATGCCCGCTGAGTTGAAGTCTCCGGCTCGTTCCTATCCTCTCCTCCGGCTGATCCCAAGACCTGGAAGGTTGATGGCTTCCAGTCGATGCCGCTGACAGCTTCGAATTGGGCTTCCTCGTCAATTAACCCCGCCGGGTCAATCTCTGGGGCGAAAGTGTGCTGACGAGCCGGCGGGATCAAGTTGAGGGCTTCATAGCGAGGGGTTGGAATCCTCTGATTCTCCGCATCATAACCCGGCTGGTACTTGGTCAAATCTGTGTCGTTCCCGATAAGGGTGGCCACCGGGCGTACCGCCTTCACGCAAGCCGCGAAGTCCTTCTGATCGAAAGCTGAGCCGTCTTCCTTCAGGCTTGGATAGCCAAGGGCAATGTCTGCCGGGTCTAACTCCGGCAGGAATGCCTTGGCCCGGCTCAGCGCGGCGATCGCTCCGGCCCTCGCAAAGGCCCATCGCAGCTCTTGGATCTGCTGACGCAGAACGGCGAGCCGGCGCAGGACTTCTGCCAGGTGAGTCGGCACCTCGTTGGACAGGGCCACCACAGCTAAGGCACGCTGTGACCCGGTGTAGAGCTGCTCCACCAGGGTATACACGGCCTTTAGCTTGGTGACCACGCTCTGGTTGAGGTTGGCACTTCTGGGACCTGTTTAACAGAATCAGATAAGCTGGCGACAAGGATGAATCATGGGATATAAAAACTTGATGAAAGCCGGTGAGGCGACTTACCGAAGATGGAGGCCACCATTTGGGAGACCTGGCGCTTTAGGCCGGAGAGCTCGGCGGTCTTCTCAGAGAGAGTCTTCTCTGCCTGTTCCGCCCGGGTCACCAGTGCGGCCTTCTCTTCGGCCCAGGCTTTCGGCTCAGCATCAAATTCTGTCTTCAGCTTTTCTTGAGCGGCGATGCTGGATACAAACTTGGCGTTTGCCTTCCGGGTCTCCATCTCCTGCGTCTTCAGCCGGCTCTTGAGATCCGCAAGGTCCGCCTCTAGCTTCTTGCCAACAGCCTGCATAAATTTCCGGGTTATTAACAGTCATTATATAAGTCCCAAGCGTTTTCCAAGCAAAGACACTTGGCACTTGGGGGCTAATGCATATTGAACGTATCTATCTACATACTGCCGGCTCAATTGAGTAAGTCGGGACCTAAGTCTACAACATATTCAATCATAAGTCGTCGACTTGGGGGCTAGCATGGCAAAGGTAACTATGCAGTAAGTAAGAAGACAGCTGAAGGATACCTCAGATTTTTGCTGGATCTGGTTTACCATGGCGACCTCGGCGTCCCGGCTCTTGTGTACTTGGCTGATGTAGCCAGAGACGAGCTCTCCAATGCTCAGGTTGGTGTAGTTGGAGAGGTCCAGATTCGCCCGGTGGGGCTGCAGCAACTCCCCCTTAGCGGGGTACTTGGCCAGCACGGTCGTTCTGCCCGGCTCAACAAACTCCGTCCGGGTGATTACCACGTCCGGGTCGTCTGCTGGTGGAGCTGAGCCGGAGGCCTCCGGGTTAACTGAAGTTTCTGTGGTGGCCTTGGTAGTTGGGGCAGTGGCCTCAGGTGCCGTGTCCATTGGAGTGGTGGCTTCGGGGGCGGAGGCAGCTGGCGGTTCTTGAGCCGTCACCTCCGGTTCAGGTAAATCCGGCACTCCGGCTGACCTGGTCTTCTTCGCTCTCTTGGTGAGCTTTGCCTGGGTGCTGAAAGGCAGAAAAATTCAGCACAAAGAAGGAAGTACAGACAAGTATAATATGAGATGGTTGTCATTACCCGGGCGCGGTCTTGAAAGTCGGAAGACTCGACTGCATAGAGTCGCCCGAAGAAGGGGAGGTATCCTGATAATTGGAGTCAGAAGAATTGAGTGGCTGACGGATAACACCCGCCAACGGATGAAAAGGGTACAAGTGGGAAAACACCTCAGTTCGGCGCTTCCTTGTTGCGTCGGGTAACCCGGCGGAGAGGTCGGTGTCCTTGTTGGTCCGGGTGTGACGCCGGCTTTCATGAACCTGTCGCTTCAAAATAAATTGAGGGTCTTGATAAGCTAAAGGATGTGAAAAGCTTACTTTCCGGGTTACCCTTCGGACCTTCAGCTGTGGCAAGGGCTCCGAGTCGGAGGAAAGTGACATTACCTCTTCAAACACCGGGTTACTGGCGCCGGTGTCATCCTGTCAATGAGCAAGTATTGATAAGGCGGACAGCAACAAACAGTGTATACAGCAAGAACTTAAAGGCTTAGGGGTTACCTCTGACTCGGAGCTGTCGCTTAATTGCATCAGCTCCGAAGCAGTGGGCCTGCTTCCTTTTTTGCGAGGGGTGGCTTTCTTGGCGGCTTTCTTCGCCTTCCTGGCCTTCTTGGCCGCCTCATGGTCATATTTGACCCGCCAGAACTTATCATCAGCTTGAAAAACACAATGATGAATTCTTCAAATGGTTCAGATGAAGGTTACATGCAGAGGAAGATAAAAGTTAAAGTCGGCGGCTTACCGCTGGGGCTGGGTTGGTCTTGCAGAAGGGGGCTAACCCGGTCCTTCCGCAGTCTGCCAGGCTCTCGTTTAAAAGAGCCTTAGTCATCTCCTCTGCAACGTCTTCTGGAAGATCATTGCGGCTGTGTCTCTGAGGGTCATCCTTTCGTCCTGTGTACTCACACATTAAGCCGGGGCGGCGGCTCAATGGGATCACCCGCCATGAGATCCAGACCCGGACCAGGTCGATTCCGTTCAGACCATTGCCCAAGAGAGCTTTGATCTTGTTGATAGTGAGGAGCAGAGGCTGGCGCTCCGCTTGAGTCAGCTTGTCCGACAGTGGGTGAGTCGGCTCGAGACGTGTTGGGCGAAAGCCGGGCAGCGAGCTTTCATCAGCCGGGGACGTATCTTGGCAGTAGAACCAAGTCATGTTCCAGTCCTTTGGGTGGCTCGGCGGTTCTGCGTAAGGGAAAAGACAGTCCCTACGCCGCTGGATGGAGATGCCACCTAACTCCAGACTTGGCCCATTGGCGCACTCATTCTGACGGTTTAAGTAAAAGAGCTCTCTGAAGAGCAGCAGACTAGGCTCTTCTCCAAGGTAAACCTCGCAGAAGACTTGAAAATTGCAGATGTTGGACACTGAGTTGGGTCCTATATCTTGAGGCCGCAAGTCGAAGAAGTTGAGCACGTCCCTAAAAAACTTTGAGCCGGGCGGTGCGAAGCCCCGGTTCATATGATCCGCGAAAATCACTACCTCCCCGTCCTTTGGCTGTGGTCTCTCTTCTGACGGGTCAGGGGCACGGTAGGACATGACTTCCTTCTTGGGCAGATATCCAGACTTAACAAAATCTGCTAGGGTCTCGTTGGTGACGTTGGACCTCATCCAGTTGCAAGTAATGGGAGCTTTGGGAGGCATGGTGAAAATCGGCAGACTATGACAAAAAGAAAAAACGTTCGGGTTATTTATAAGCCGGAGGTGATCTACAGTTCAAAGCTAAGATGGCGGCTTATGAAGGGGACTAATGGTATATACTTAAGTGCAGCGTGTTATTTAAGCCGCAGGGGCATTCAGAATAAATTGATTATCTACGGCCTTATCACAGCTAAGCCAGAGGATTCTACGAAGCATGGTTCTCTTTAAGCCGAAGGATTCTATGGCGCGTGGTTTTTTTTAAACCGGAATTGTAAGCCGCCAAGATTCAATGGTTGCAGTTTTTACTAAGTGTGGTAAAACAGGTTTCACACATCACAGTAAAACTTTTGGATCAAAATGGTCGGATAAAATAAAAAGTTCCTAGACCTAGAAACAGACGCGCGGATGTTCTTGAGCTCGAACGAAGCCTTTATGCAGTGGAAGGAGATCTACTGGCATTTGAAATGAGTACTAAACAACCGCCGCACTAGTTCTATACAAGGCTAAAGATCAAACAGGGGCAGTAACTATGAGAACTACCGAAGCTTGTGGACAATGGAGAAGAACACGGACGAACTATTTGAACCCTACCGCAGATCTGTTCTAGCAGGGCAGAAGAGACTCACCGGAGCTGGAGAAGAGCGGAGGTTGCCGCCGTTTGTCTGGTCCGAGTCAGGGTGATGCAGCGGCCAAAGTTGACGAAGACCAGGGGCGCGACGGCGGCGGCAGTAGCAGAGCTCGGGCAGAGGAGCGATGGCACGAGGAAGAAGATAGAGAGGAAGTGGCTGAGAGACCGTCGGGCCGGCCTATTTATAAGGCAAGTTCATATGTGGGCGCGAGATTCAAGGAGACCACGGCGTGGTTATGTCCCCACGAAACGCCTCGATTTTCGGGATGACAGTAAAGAGAAAGATCCGTTGCGGATCTGGCGGAGTAAAAAACGGACTTAATGGAGGATGACGTCACGGCGGATTATCCGGAGTCCAGAGGATGATGTCACGCCGGGTTATGGCTTTCACACGAATGGTAAGCCAGAGATTTTTTCTGTCGGAAGAGTTGAAGATTGACATGAGCCGGCTCAAATCAATCTGGGGCCTAATGTTGAGGATATAGACCTTAGAGTCACCCGCCAGGAGGGGCCGGGTTACTCATATGGTCGATGCCAGAAGCCCGGAGCCAAGCTTGAAGACGATGGGCCAGAGATGGGCTTAAGACCCGGATGTGGCTTAAGGCCCGCAGTTACAATCATCATTATGGTAGAACATGTAGTGTAAGGCAAGTATAGATGAGAGTCCGAGCCGGACACTCTTATGAGCCGGCCGGGACTCTGAGGGCTGCTGGGCGTCAGCCTCCCTATATAAAGGGACGACCAGGCAGCGGTTTAGGGACAAGAACAATCTCATCGAGAGCCGGACAGGAACCCTAATCAATACCACCTCAAACTGGACGTAGGCTTTTACCTTCACCGTAAGGGGCCGAACCAGTATAAACCCTTGTGTCCCTTGTCCCGCATTAACCCCTTCAAGCTTCCTAGTTGCGATGGCTCCACGACTAAGTCCTAGCTCGAGGACATCTGCCGTGACAATTCCACGACAGTTTCCCTTTTGGAGATAAGCGGTGTCGCACATAACAAGCATGCTCATCTAAAGATTTTCCCTCAACCAAGCTCGTTGGGGTTTTAGCACTAGCACATAGGGATTGAAGATGATCCAAGTAAAAAGCTTCAGGAGTGTGATAGATTTTGAGTGGTTCTTCAACCATTGGTGTAGTAGGTACAACTAATTTTTTGGTATTTTGCGTTTCCTACTCATAACTAAAGATGGAAAACAAGAGCACAAAATAAAAACTACTTAGTGATAAAGCAAACAAGCACACACGAGAATATTCACCTCACGCTATAACTCCCCGGCAACGGCGCCAGAAAAAGGTCTTGATAACCCACAAGTATAGGGGATCAATTGTAGCCTCTTTCGATAAGTAAGAGTGTCAAACCCAACGAGGAGCTAAAGGTAGAACAAATACTCCCTCAAGTTTTATCGACCACCGATACAACTCTACGCACGCTTGACGTTCGCTTTACCCAAAACAAGTATGAAACTAGAAGTACTTTGTAGGTGTAACGGGATAGGTTTGCAAGAATATAAAGAGCACGTAAATAAAAACTAGGGGCTGTTTTAAGTAAAGAAGCAATAAAGTTAGTATAGCGAGTGTGGATAAGTTGTGGTAGGTGTTGCAAAATTGTCCCTAAGCAATTGACTACTTTACTAGACCGATAGCAAGTTTTATTTGGGAGAGGTGTAACACCCCGCATGTAACTTTCCATATTTGTAACTCCAACTCTTGCCATTTTCGTCCATGTGTTATGATATTCCCTCCGTGGTCGGTTTTTGTTTTTCGTTTTGTATGTTGTTCATGTCATGCAGCTCATATCATGTCATCATGTGCATTGCATTTGCATACATGTTCGTCTCATGCATCCGAGCATTTCCCCGTTGTCCGTTTTGCAATCCGGCGCTCCCACCTCCTCCGGTGCACCCCTCTTGTTTTGTTTCATGAACGGGTGTCATACATTCTCGGAATGGACCGGGGCTTGTCAAGTGGCCTTGGTATACCACCGGTAGAGCACCGGTCAAGTTTCGTTCCATTTGGAGGTCGTTTGGTACTCCAACGGTTAACCGGATAACCGCAGATGCCTTTTGTGTGTTGCAGCAAAACCCCCTCTCTAAACAGCCCAAAACCCACCAAAATCTCTTCCATGCTCTAGGTCGTTCGATCACGTTTGTGTGGGTGAAAACCGCACCTCATTTGGACTCTCCTAGCTCCCTCTACCTATAAAACTCCTTCCCCCTCCGATTTTTTCCACAGATCAAACCCTAACCTTCGTCCCTCCGCGCGCCGGACGTGTCCGCCCGCGCCGGACGGAACCGTGCCGCCGGCCGCAGCCAGTCTACGCACGCCACGTGGCAGCCG